>NW_024081872.1:394478-483713 GCF_003009895.1 Hyaena hyaena | reverse complement strand
CTGACAAAAACTGAGGACTGATGGATGTGGGGGGAGGAGGGGATGGGCATAGAGGAGGACACTTATGGGGATGAGCACTGAGTGTTATGTGGAAACTAATTTGACAATAAACTATTTGTAAAAAAATAAAATAAAAATAAAATTGGATAATGTAAAAAAAAAAAAAAAGTAGATACCTCTTAAAGGTTATCTCAGTTAAGGAAAAGTTGTCTTGGAGACAAAAACAAACAAACAAACATAAAAGCAAAAGCCTGACTATAAACTCAGCCAGAGAAGAAAGAGTAATTGGAAGGGAACCAGAGAGAGATAGAATAAGAGACAAAGGAGTAAAGAATTGAATAGAAGACATAAAATGTAAGTGAAGATAATCTTAAAAAGAAGAGTCTCTCTTTTTTTAAAGACTTCATTTTTTTCAGAGTGGTTTTAAGTTCACAGCAAAACTGAGAGAAAGGTACAGAGGTTTCCCATATATCCTCTGCCTTCACACAGGCACAGCCTCCCCTTTCTAACCCTCCCCAACCACAGTGGTACATTTGTTACAATTGATGAACCGACACGGATGTTTATAATCACTCTTAGTCCATAGTTTACCTTAGGGTTCACTGTTGGTGTTGTACATTCTATGGGTTTGGACAAAAGTGTAATGACACATATCCATCATTACAATATCATGCAGAGTATTTTCACTGCCCTAAAAATCATCTGTGCTCTGCTCTTATTTTCATTTTCAGTGTTATACTGAATATAAAGGAGTAAGAGAGACAAAATTTCTGAGATGGTTTTGAAAAATTTTTAACATTAATAAGATTTTTAGTCAAAAAGCAGACTTAGTTTCAAAGTAATCAGTCCAATCAAACCTCAGAGTCATGAACCTAGGGAGATCAGTAAATTTCTCTTAAGGGGAATTTTTAATGACAAGACAGATAGCTATATGATAGATTCCATTTGTTTTGATTGCTTCTGTACTGTTGGAAAAGGTGACTTTGAGATGGCTTCCAGCCCTACATTTTTGATTCAATGATTCATTTAAACCATCAATACTAACTATAGAATAATAATTCAAACAAATCATAAAATTTTGGTACCCAGGTTGCCATCAATTTATGTGGGATCTTGTGTCTCAAACAAAATGCTTTTATTACAATTACAAATATGCATGTTATAAAACTAGACACTGCTTATGCTTTATTTGAAGACAAATATGACACTCTCAAGTTCTTTTTCAATAATACCACATGTGATTTTTAATCATTTGTTTACCTTCCCCGGGCTCTCTAATTAGTGTATGTCATTTATGAATTAATATTTCTAGTATATGGTAAAGTGTTAGAAATGGCATTGTTGTATAGTGCATTATTTAACATAGTGCTCGATAGTTCCTTCCCTGACATAAATGTATAGGTAATCAAAAAAGATATCTATGTAGGGGCCACACTAATTTCTAATTTATTAAAAAGTAGGTATGTGCCATAGATTTATTTTTGCCAGTGATTTGCAAGGTGGAAACAGTAATTACTTCTCTAATCTTGTAGTATCTTTTAAAAAATTGTTGATGGAAGAAGTCATCATATGCTTAATTACTTTAGGTCAATTGATCCAGCATAATTACTTATAATACAAAGTAGTACACAGTGTACCCTATTGTGTAACATCTTAGATCAAAAACAAACTCATGGTAACTAACTTCAGTATAGATTTGAAGGAAACAAAATTATGAATATTGTCAGCATATTTTACATAAATGTTCAAAAACTATGATTTTACATTTGGCCAAGTATTCTAAAATGCCAAATAGACAGCAAGAATGATTTTTCCCCTCATTTATGTTAAATATTTGTGTCTGAAACTTGTATTATGCAGAGAGGTTATGCAGTATCATATGGAGACAGAGGGAGAGATATAACAAAATCTCATGTCCTATGTCCTTGTTCCTCTGAAGTTTTCTTTGACTTTTCATTGAATAACCTAGTTAGCTTTATGTCAGATAATTGATCCCAACTTATGTTGTGATCCTTGCTAACCAGACTGTAACTCTGGGACACTCAGAGTGTCCCTTACTTCTGTAAATCTCAAGACTTCGTTTTGACTCACTTCTAATTTGCCATTCTGATGTTTAAAGTTCTTCCCTATGTAGGTTAGTCCCCTGGTGCACCTAATATGTTGCAAGACTTTGAGCTAGCATAAATTGCACTCCAGGTGAATACCAGTCCTAATCAGTTTTGTTCACCTAATGCCTTTTTACTCAGCAACCAAACCTACTGCAATTCCTAACAGTATATATAAATGAAAACAATAATACATAAGTAATGTTATAAAAAAAAAGTACAGAAAAGTATAAATTAAAAATTCATAAACAGTCTAAAATTCCAATGAACTCCCTTGTAGCAACCACTTTTACTTATTTGGGGTTTGAATTTCTTCTGAAACTGAAATCCGTAACTCTAAGGAACATGATTATTTTCTCTTTAGTCAATGTTAGGCAATATCCATGGACTTTGCTTTGAAAAATGAATATGACTTCACTTCCATCTATACCTTTTATTAGACATGTTCTGAGGGTGGAGAAACTTCAATACAGAATGCCTGGATGATGGAAAACTAACAAAAATCATTTTGTTAGTGAATTTTAAGTAAAGCTTGATTTCTGTGTATTAAGGAAAATACCCAAAAGCCAAGAATAAAGAGAGCTCCTGCTGAGAATATGGAAAGTGGCAAGAGAATGTAGACTTTTTCTAACAAGAACAAACTGGAAAATCTACAAAATAATAAAATATTGTAAGGCCTCACAGAACTGAGATGATCAAATTATAAGAAGTGACAAAACCTTCCTAGAAGAGGCAGGGCCCATGAGTATCGCATTTGCCAAAGTGGTGGGGAGATGTTTTAAAGTTCATTAATTTGTTTCTCTCCATTTTCTTTCTTCTAACAAGTAAGAACAACAGCCCAGCTGACTCTTGATAGTTTTTCACAAATGACACATTTTATTTTTCTCTGGAAAATCCATCTTTTTACTTTTGTCATGACATTTACATACTTCAAACTCTTTAATGTTATGTATATTATTACCTAACAGATTAGTAAATTCAATATAAATACTAGTCATCATTTGTTAGACAATTATCCATTGGCCATCTACAATATTCAAAGCACTGTGATACATACTGTGGATGAAGGAATTAATAAAAAAGAATATATCCTGCCTTTTTAGTAGGGAGACAGGCATCAAACAAGAATACAAATAAATGCATGTAACTGTAATTTGTAAGTAAAGATATGAAGAGTGAACTATAGAAGAACTATTTTCTCTAATCTCACCCATAATATAACCCAGTAGTTTTTCATAATACAGTTAACTTTTTTAACAAATCTGGCCATTTTCAATAGCTCACAATTTTGCTTTTGTTATGCTTGATAATCATAGAAGAATTTTTTAGAATCTCTTTTTTAGTAGTAATAATAGGTACTTAAGTGTTTCAAAAATGTGGCAAACATTTGATTTTTAAGGAAAAATATTACATGTTTTTTTCTGTGAAACAGTACATTAAAATCTTGTCCAATAAACAGAGATATTATACCAATTTCTGCCTATTAGAAACTTAAATATAAATATACAGGTTAAAAGTTTTTTAAAATGAGAAAAATTATAACCATATATAAAAAGATATATAAAATATCCAGCTAAGCATGAGATAATTGGAGTGATTATTTTAATATCAGAAAAGTAGATTCCAGAATAAGGAATATTACAAGGATAAAGAAAACACTTCATAACATGAAGGGGACAATCTAAAAGAACATAAAATGTCTACAAACCTAGAAAAAAGTCTTCTCTACACCAAAGGATAGGAAAAACTCTCCTCTCAACACTGAATGTTTTACTTCTGACACAAAGTGTGTGAGATTGTTCCACAGCAACCAATTCTCCAGCCCTCCAGAAACCATCCAGGTTGTCCTGAAATTCAACTCAATTCTGGAAAAAGCTACTGGAGTTAGAATCCAATTCTAGAAGTTAAAGTGTTCAGTTCCACAAGACGGCCTCCACTTCAGACACCAATCTGAAGTGTCAGGTTGTCTCCTGTATTTGAGACTAACCAGCTGTAAATCAGGGTTCACACAGCCTCCTCCTTGCTTTAATAATTTGCAAGAATAGTTCATGAAACTCAAGGAAACACTATGTTCATCAGTTTAGTATATAATAAAGGGTATGATAAAGGATACAGACGATCACTCAGATGGAAATACAGGTATGGCTAGGTCCAAAAGTGCTGGGTTTGACCAGAGAACCCTGGGGTGGCAGATGGCACATTACTCCAGACTCCTGAATCAGAAAACGGAGAAGGTGAGGGGGCCAAGCACTGCAGTGGTCATGGCCCAAGCAAAGCTCTTCTCCAGTTTTTATTGAGAATCCTATCAGTACATTTTAAGGGATGCAGGAGAAAGGAACGTGTAGTTTCAAAAGCAGGAGCAAAGCATACTCATAGATTATCAGGGAACAGTACGATCAGGGTAATGACGTGCAGACATACATCACAGGGGCAGTGTACACGTCATAGGAAGGGGTTTGTTTTACTACATTAGGTCAAACATTTACAGGGGCGCCTGGGTGGCTCAGTCGGTTAAACATCCAACTTTGACTCAGGTCACCATCTCACTCACGGCTTGTAAATTCGAGCCCTGCATCGGGCTCCTTGCTGATGGCTCAGAGCCTGGAGCCTGCTTCCGGTTCTGTTTCTCCTCTCTCTCTACCCCTCCCCTGCCTGAGCTCTGACTCCCTCTCTCAAAAATAAACAAACATTAAAAGAATTTAAAAACAAACAAACAAACAAACAAACAAACAAAAAAAACGTTTACAGAGTGGGAAAACATGTTGATCCGCAGGCAAGGTCAGGCTGTCTCTACCCATGACATTTCAAAGGAGACACAGTTTTCCTGGTCTGCTTTGCTGCTTCTCAACCAGTCATTTCCCCGGCTGCAAACACTGCTTATTTAAATCTTAGCTGGCTCTAATGGGCTTCCACACACGAGTCCCCAAGCTAGTACCTTCTGTTTCTGTGGAGTTGGGCTGTGTCACCCTCTTAGTACATGAATGTGTCC
This sequence comes from Hyaena hyaena, assembly GCF_003009895.1. Taxonomy (NCBI): domain Eukaryota; kingdom Metazoa; phylum Chordata; class Mammalia; order Carnivora; family Hyaenidae; genus Hyaena; species Hyaena hyaena. The sequence goes on along the minus strand of NW_024081872.1, from coordinate 478,619 downwards.
ACCAACCCAGAAGTCCTCCAAACCCCCAACTGTAGGGATTTTTTTATGGAGCCTTTCTCACATAGGCATAGTTATTAACTTAATCTTCAGCCTTTCTTCCCTCCCTGAATGATTGGAGGGTGGGGTTGAAAGATCCAAGCATCCACTTTCTGGTGACCAATTCCCAATGCTGAAGCTATCCAGTGGTTCACCAAGAGTTGCCTCATTAGAACAAAAGATGCTCCTATCACCCAGAAAATTCCAAGGGATTAGAAGTTCTACGGTAGACACTGGAGTCAAAGACCAAATATCAGAACAAAGAATACTCCTAACATCCCTAATGTTTAGAAAATTACAAAGGTTTTAGGAGCTCTATGCTGAGGATGGGTCAAAAACCAGATAAAATGCCCCTAGCACCTTCATTGCTTAGGAAACTGCAAGGGTTTAGTAGCTCAGTCTAGTAGCCAGTGATGAAAACCAAAATATGTATTTCTTAGTATATCACAATTCCACAAAACTTATTAACAGAGCATTAAAATACTTGATGCAAAAACAGACAGAACTTAAGTAAATAGACAAATTGCAATTATAGTTAGAAATTTCAACTAGCCTCTCTCAACAACTGCTAGAATAAACAGACAAAAAGTCAGTGGGGAAAGGAGCCATTAATATTATTAACTAAATCAAAGATCAAAGGCACTGCTTTTAAGAAACTAAAAAGGAAAATATGTTAAAGTTAAATGTGTAGAAAAGTGAAATATTAAATACAAAAGAAGAAATAATAAAATTGAAAATGTACAAGAATAGAGATCATGAAAACCAAAAGACTTCTTTTTTTGCAAAGATAAATATGATTGAGGAAACCTCTGGCTAGATCAGTCAAGATAAAACACTACAAACATTAAGAATAAAAAGGGGATATTAGTACCAATCTTAAAGATACTAAAACAATAATAAAGAAATTTTATAAGCAATATTTTATAACTCAGATAAAATGGACAAATTCTTTGAAAGTCACAATAATAGGCAGAATTGACCCCCCCAAATACATCTATATACTAATCTCTGGAATCTGTGAATCTGTTATGTTATATGACTAAAGGGGCTCTGTAGATGTAAATAATATTATGAACCATAAAATAAGAAGAATATCTTGATTATCTTGATGAAATCTAATCATATGAGTCCTTAGAAACAGAGTAGTCACAAGCTGGGTTTAAAGAGATACGGTAGAAGAAGGGTTCCAAGAGATTTGAAGGATGTGGAACTCTATTGCTGGGGAGGGGTCACATGGAAAGCGTGAGAAGGAATGTGAGCAGACTCCACTTCACTGCAACTAGGAAGCCTGAAACTCAGCTCTACAATAGCAAGGAACTGAATTTGGCTCACATCTTAAATGAGCTTGGAAGTGGATTCATCCTCAGCACCTCTCAGAAGGATGGCTTGAATTTAGTCTTGGGAGACGTTAAGCAGATGACTCAACTGAGCCACTCTAATCTGGAATTCTGACCTATTGAACTATGAGATAAAAATGTGTTGTTTGATGCCACTATATTTATGATAATTTGTTTTGACAGCAATGGAAAATTAACACAAATATCAAAACTGACTCTACAATAAATAATTTAAGTTGGCCTATATCACTTAAATAAATTTAATTCATAGTATAAAATCTTTTCACTATGAAAACATTACGTCCAGATGGCTATACTGGTAGGTTTTGTTAAACGTTTAATGAAGAAAATAATACCAAAGCTATATTACCTTTTTTAGACAAGGAGTGCTTTCATAATTCATTTGTATGAGGTCATCACTATCCTAATAGTAAAATGAGAAAAAATTACTACACTATTGAAATCCATGGCATAATATCTTATGTAATTATTAACATAATGTAATATATTAATATGTAATATATTAATATAGTATATAATGATATATCAAATTCAATTATGTATAATAGTCTAATACACTATGCCTGCATGTTTCCCTCCCCCTCCAGGAATACAAGATATCCATTAACTTCTAAAAACAGTTCAGCACATTTATCCATATTAAAAGAATGAAGGAGAAACATTATGGTCTAAGATACTACCACTTCTCACCAAGACTACTGAAATAGCATACCAATTCGTCTGTCATTTTCCACTCTTGCCCATTCTCTATACAATCTAATGATATATTAGAAAGTGTTAGTTAAAACTTGTTCTATGCCTACTCAATCCTTTATTGGATTCCCATTACACTTAGGAATGAAAAAAGAGAAAAACAAAACAAAACTAAATAAAGCTCTAAATAGTATAAAAGCCCAATATTATTTGGCCATTTTATGTTACTTTGCAGCTCATCTCTGACCACTTACTCTACTGAGGTACATCATCTTTTTTCTACTCTTTAAATGTATGTACCAAGATCAAACCTACTTAGGGGACTTAGTAATTTCTTTACCACCTACCTAGAACATTAAAAAATGTTTAATGTTTTGTTTATTTCTGAGAGAGAGGAGAGAGAGAGAGGCAGCTTGAGCAGGGGAGGGTCAGAGAGAGAGGGAGACACAAGCCTCCAGGCTCTGAGTTAGTTGTTGGCACAGAGCCCTATGCGGGGCTGGAACCCACTTACCTGAGATCATGACCTGAGCCAAAGTTGGACGCTTAACTGACTGAGCCACTCAGGTGCCCCAAAATGTTTTTAGACCTATGCATGACTTGCTCTCTCAATTGATCTGGATCTGGTTCTCATAGAACATGGGCTCTGAGAAGCCCTTTCCAACTGCTGATCTATAAAATCTCCTACTGAATTTCTCCCCCCCACATTGCTTTGTTTCTTGTTGTAGTATTTACCATAATACTTCTACGTTTTGTGAACTATTTATTCATATTTATTGTCTTTCTTTTTTTAAATATTTATTCATATTTATTGCTTTCCCAGAGCAAAGGTATTTTATCTGTATGTTTGCATTTTGCAGTACCCACAAGAGTGCTTGGCATAAACTAGACAATAAATATATATTTATTAAATGCAAAATGAATGAATTGATAAAATGATGGTTATTGTTATCCACTACTAATATTCTCCTTATTTTTCTGTGTTAAGTCATTTGACTATTTCTGGTTCTAATTTCATGCTATAGAGGTGCATAATGGTTTTGTATAAGGAAAGAGGAAAAATACATGACTGAAGGAGCTCATTTATATGAAATATAATTTTTATTGGGAATCTTTAGGTAAAAAAGTACACATTTTTCCATACAACACATCAAGCAAAATGTTAATGTATTAAAAAAGGAGTGAACCTGGAGGAATTTTAGGGCAATGAAAGTATTCTGTAAAATACTATACTGGTAGATATATGTTATCATACATTTGGGAAAATCTATAGAATGTGCAACACCAAGAGTGAATCTTGATGAAAACTATAGGCTTTGCATAATAACGATATGTCAACATAGGTTTATTGATTGCAACAAATGTACCTATTGGTGAAAGATGTTGGCAGCGGGGAAGACTATTCATGTAAAAAGAAGGCAGGAGATATACAGCAACTCTGTACTTTCAGCTCTGTTTTTCTATGAACCTAAAATTACTCTAAAAAATTTTAAGTCTATTTTTTAAAAAGAGTAGATTCTTCAATTTACTTGGGAATTCAAGTACTGGATAGACAAACACTGACATACAATGCTTTTAAAAACATTTAAAAATATACTGTGATGTTTAACATTTTATAGCAATTACTTGCATTCTTTGAAGTGAGTAGACATGTTTATAAAATTGTTCTAACACTCAAAGTTATTCATTTAACCATTCTATTCCAGGGTATTTTTATTATGGCCATAGAAAAGTGCTTAGGAAAATAATTTATAATGGACACTTTAATTTATGAGTAGTTCTTGCATATAGCTTATACATTATTCCCATTTATCTTTTCTTAATGATAACAAACCATTATTTCTCTTAACCAATAATAAAGAATACAATAGGCATTGAAACACTAGTATTTATCATAAGATCAAATGAGATTTAATTTTTTATTAAGAGATTTATATGTAATATTTTAAAGTATGCATCAAAGCACATATGCCACAAAATACCAGAAATGAATTAAATACCCAAGAAATTTGTAAGAATCTTATGGAAATTATCTCTTTTGAGCCGTAATCCAAAGAAGGAGTTCACCCATATAGATGATTACTTTGTCAGCATCAACTTTGAGGTTTTTTTTTTAAGATTTCCAAAATTACATTTAATGTAAGTCTACATGGCTTTATCTGAAATTTTATCTGAAACTCAATAAATTCTGAAAGTCTGAAGGTTTTTTAAATAATTCATCTGGCAGTAAAATCTGATTTGTCTTGAATTCATTTGATGGAATTCCTGATCTGAGCAAATAGCAGGCTAATGATAGTCTTTATTGATCCCTCCTACTGTGAATATTCATATGGTTTTCTGAAGATATAATAATTTGGTCAACTAAAGAATAGTACCCTAGATCCAACTGAAAGGTATTGTAAAATAGATTGCACATAGACTATACTACTTTTTGTACAATCTAGTGACTCCTGAAATCTAAAGATCTCTGACCTCAATGGCTTTGGATAAGAAAGTGTTAATTTAAACATCCATATGAAAATAAATTGTGAGCAATATGGATGGGCATTCATTAAAAAGTAATACGCTTAAATCAACATATGGCATGTAGTAAGTGCTAAATAAATGTTAACTTATTATTAGCCTGAATTACTGGTCTCACAACTATTAAAAAAGAGTGTTTTCAACTAAATATCAGATACAACATCTCAAATTCAATATGAATTCACTCCCACTTTCAAACAACAAAGTAAATTTTCTTCATCTGCATCCTTTCCCCTCCCAATTCAGTTATTGCAAATTGAGTCTTCCAGTTACTCAGATCCAGTTACTCAGGTGCCACTTTTGATACACTGATACTTTCACTGTAGAATACAAAACATCCTAGTATCAAAAAATCCTGCTAGTATCTACTGGCTGTAACTACAAAATATATTCAGAACCTTACCACTTTTATTCAGCTCCATTGTTAACCCATGTTCTAAATAGCAGATCTATCCCATCTGGATTATTGCAATTCCTTATTACTGTCCTGCATAATTCTATTTGATCTTCCCCCATCTTCTCTATTCTTAACAAAGAAGCTTATAGATCCTTTTAAATCTTTATTCATACTATCCAAAGCAATCTAAAGATTCAGTGAAATTTCTATCAAAATACTAATGGCATTTTTCACAGAACTAGGACAAATAATACTAAGGTTTGTATGAAAATACAAAAAGCCCTGAATAGCCAAAGAAATTTTGAGAAAGAAGAACAAAGTTGGAGGCATCACAATTCTAGATTTCAAGATATATTTCAAAACAGTAGTACTAAACACAAGATAGTACTGGGACATAATAGACAAATAGATTAATAGAACAGAATAGAGAGCTCATAAATTAACCCACACTTATATGGTCAATTACTCTAAAGAGATAAGAATATATAACGGGGAAAAGACAGTCTTAAATATGTGTCATTTTCAAACAGCCACAATCTATAAATGAAAATGAATACTTATCAAATCAAGTCCTCTAAGAACATTTACTAAGTAATGCACTGAATTGTCTATTAAGCTAATAATGGAAGACCAGTAACTCACAATTTAAAACTTCATATGTGTACATAGCACATCCTGAGTCCATTTTTACTAATATGTGAAGTCGAATATGATAAAGCTGCTTATTTAAATAATTTTAAATTCTTTTTATTATATTTGCTTTCCCTGCAATTACTAATAAGTGAGATTTTATAATACATTCAAGTATTATATAAATAACACTTATTAGAACCTACTGTGCACCCAATATGGAGCTTTATATCTCTCATTTAATCTTCACATCAGTTTTATGAAGAAAATAATATCTCTGTATTTTATAAATTATGAAATTTTGGAGTGCCTGAGCGGCTCAGTCAGTTAAGCATCCGACTTCGACTCAGGTCATGATCTCACGGTTAGTGGGTTCGAGCCCTGCGTCGGGCTCTGTGCTGACAGCTCAGAGCCTGGAGCCTGTTTCAGATTCTGTGTCTCCCTCTCTCTCTGACCCTCCCTTTATCACGCTGTCTCTCTCTCTCTCTCAGAAATAAATAAAACATCAAAAAATTTAAAAAGATAAATGATGAAATCTTTGTTACCATACAAATATAAAGTCTCTTGCTTTTTCCAAAGTGCTACTTGTGTTAGATATATGAACAGATCTACTTACAAAAATGTTTTATAAAGATGCCTTTCATTTGATTTATTTTTGAGGAGTGGAGGAGAGGCAGAGGGACAGATAGACAGAATCTCAAGCAGGCTCCAAACCTAGCATGGAGCCCCACTTGGGACTCAATTCCTGGACCCTGGGATCTTGATGTAGGCCGAAATCAAGAGTCAGATGCTCAAACAAATGAGGCACTGAGACACCCAAGACTTATTTCATTTGATGAAATGTTTACTTTTCCATTTTTTTCCTTTCACAAATCCCTAGTGACTTTAGTACTGTATATTTCTATAATATGCTGGAAATTCATGCCAAAGAGAATGACATTATCAGTAGAGTAGTGTGGTTTAATTTAGAGGGTACCACAGTTATCTATATCTACATATATATGTTTTAGGACTGGAATGCTCACTTTAAATGTTGCCTTTGGAGAAAACGAGCCTCCCAAAAGGGTCAACAAATGTTCATTAGCTGTTCATATCTTTGCATCCCAAAGCAACTTAACAGTGGCCAAGTTATTCTGGCTTTCTAAGTCATTTAAAAATTAAAATTAAAATAGCTGCATCTTCCAATTAATTGGGGTGCAGATGTCAAATATAATCCGTTAAGTCTTTCAGCCAAGGTAGAAGTACAAAAAAGTGGGAGATGAAAATGCAAAACAGCTGGATAATCAAATAGATCATTATAAGTAATAATATTTTAATATTAACAATAATGATATATTCAAAAGCAGAGGACTTAGATAAAGAATATTTGCAGGACTTAAGTGAAGAATATTTGTGATTAGATTGATATTTTATAGAAGGTGGTCATGACACATTCTAAAGAGTTAAAATTTAAGCTGTAACAAAAATGAATTAGAAAATGCTCTTTGATGATGAAATGAAGAACACTCTAGGCATGGTATACACCAGGTACAAATGTCCTGTGGCTGAAAGAACTTGGTTTATTCCAAGAACTCAAAGAATCTATATTAGAGTGCCTAAAGCACAGTGAAGAAAAGATGAAGGTAGTCAGAGATAAGGATGGAAAATCACAGAGAAACGCAATTACATGGTAACTTTCAGACCAAAATAAATAATATGATTTGATCCTAACTGCAGTGGGAAGTCATTGAAACACTTAATCTGCAGTGAAATATGATGAGATTTATATTTTAAGGTGGCTTTTGCAGCTGGATAAAAGCAGATTGGGATGTAAGATAAATAAAGATGGGAAAATAAGTTTGTATGCTACAGGTGTGGGCTAAAAGTTATAAATGTGAGATGAGTAAAAGGAAAAATGGAGCATAATTTGCGCATAACATTGAAAGGATCACAGATTGTTTTGGAGAGATCATGTGGACATGCAAAGAGAATCAAAGAGGAGGGGTCTCCGGTGGATAAATTAATTAGGAAACATCAGCAGACAGGTGGTCTTTAAATCCACTGGAATTTATGATTATCATCGTAGATTAAATATTCAGAGACCAAAGAATTGGACTCAAGCTGGTACCCTGGGGAATCCAGATATGTGGAGGCTTTGTACAGAAAGAGGAGTGGGCAGCAGATAGCAAGGCAAATCCAGGTCGAGGAAAACAAGGAACAGTGGTATAAAGGATGCTCCCGCTCCCTTCCAAATTCCACCCCATAAACAGTTTTGCTACCAGGCAGAGACTACTGTGCCACTTTTTTATAATTTCTAGAAGGCTGAGTGAGATGAAGATAGATGAATGTTCACTCCTTTGGATAAATCTTTTGTTGTTGACTGTAATAGAGTCAGGATCCATTCAGCAATGGATTGAGTAGGAAACACAGCTGTTGTTGACAGGGGGTTAGGAGTAGGGGTGAGAGTTGATCAAGGGAAGCTTTATTTTTTGTTTTGTTTTTCTTTATTATTTGGTGCTGTTTTTAAGTGGGATAGTAGATCACAGTTTAATGCTGATATAGATAATCTGGAAGGAGTTTAATGATAGTATGAGGAGACAGAATTAACAAGGACATGAGACTTTGAGAATGAGATCAGAGATGAGATCTGAGTGAAAGTGGGGGAAGTAGTTTGACAGAAAAGACAGAGATTTTACTATTACCCAAATAGATAAAAGAAAACGGGATTCACATATGTATAAGGCTGTACACTCAGCAGCATTTGTTGCTAAAACTGCATATCACATTTATTCAGGCATTTGTGTCAGATATAGGTCATGCTTTTCCTCTGCTATTTGTATAATTCTATTGAATTGGATCTCATTTAGATGTTATTTTCTTTTGTCTTTAAAAATCAACACTTTAGGGGCACCTGGGTGACTCAGTTGGTTAAGCATCTGGTTAAGCATTCCCCTTCACCCCAACCCCCATCCACCCTCAGTTTGTTCTCTGTATTTAAGAGTCTCATCATGGCTCAGGTCATGATCTCACAGTTTGTGGGTTCCAGCCCCTCTTCTGGCTCTATGCTGATGGCTCAGAGCCTGGAGCCTGCTTCAGATTCTGTGTCTGCCTCTCTCTCTGCCCCTCCCCCACTCATGCTTGCACACTGTCTCTCAAAAATAAACATTATTTTTTAAAAAAAATCAACACTTGTATCAGTAATTCTATTCTTGTGCAAAAGTAAATTACATTTTTAAATATTCAGATAAACACTGAAGTCAAAATGTTCTTTTATTAAGTTACTGTACTTTTTAAAAAATATAATTTATTTCAAATTTGCTAACATACAGTGTGTAAAGTGTGTTCTTGTTTTTGGGATAGATTCCTGTGGTTCATTGCTTACATGCAACACCCAGTGCTCATCCCAACAAGTGCCCTCCTCAATGCCCATCACCCATTTTCCCCTTTACCCCAACCCCCATCCACCTTCAGTTTGTTCTCTGTATTTAAGAGTCTCTTATGGTTTACCTCCTCCCTCTCTGTTTGTAACTATTTTTCCCCTTCCCCTCCCCCATGATCTGCTGTTAAGTTTCTCAAGTTCTTCTTCTTCTTTTTATGTTTTTATTTATTTCTGGGAGAGAGAGAGAGACAGCGTGAGCAGGGGAGGGTCAGAGAGAGAGGGAGTCACAGACTGAAACAGGCTCCAGGCTCTGAGCTGGCAGTCAGCACAGAGCCCGACGCGGGGCTCGAACCCACGAACCGCGAGATCATGACCTAAGCAAAAGTCCGACGCTTAACCGACTAAGCCACCCAGGAGCCCCAAGTTTCTCAAGTTCTACACATGAGTGATAACATATATCTGTCTTTCTCTGACTGACTTATTTCACTTCGCATAATACCTTCCAGTTCCATTCATGTTGCTGCAAATGGTATGATTTCACTGTTTCTCATTGCCAAATAATGTTCCATTGTATATATAAGCCACATCTTCTTTATCCATTTATCAGTTGATGGGCATTTAGGCTATTTCCATAATTTGGCTATTGTTGAAAGCGCTGCTATGAACATTGGGGTACATGTGCCCCTATGCATCAGCCCTCCTCTATCCCTTGGATAAATTCCTAGCAGTGCTATTGCTGCATTGGAGGTAAGTATTTTGCAAATATCTTTTCCCACCCTGTCAGTTGCCTTTTAGTTTTGTAGATTGCTACCTTTGCCGTGCAGAAGCTTTTTATCTTGATGAGGTTCCAATAGTTCATTTTTTGCTTTTAATTCCCTTACCTTTGGAGATGTGTCGAGCAAGAAATTGCTGCAGCTGAGGTCAAAGAGATTGTTACCTCCTCTTACCTCTAGGGTTTTGATGGTTTCCTGTCTCACTTTCAGGTCCTTCATCCATTTTGAGTTTATTTTTGTATATGGAGGAAGAAAGTGGTCTAGTTTCATTCTTCTGCGTGTTGCTGTCCAGTTCTCCTAGAACCATTTGCTAGAGAGACTGTCTTTTTTCCATTGGATACTCTTTCCTACTTTGTCAAAGATTAGTTGGCCATAGCATATGGGTCCAATTCTGGGCTCTCTATTCTATTTCATTGATCTATGTGTCTGTTTTTGTACCAATACCATGCTGTCTTGATGATTACAGCTTTGTAGTAGAGGCTAAAATCTGGGATAAAATGCCTCCCATTTTGGTTTTCTTCTTCAATATTGCTTTGACTATTTGGGGTCTTTTATGGACCCAAAGCAATCTACATATTCAGTGCAATCCCAGTCAAAATTGTACCGGCATTCTTCTCAAAGCTAGAACAAAAATCCTAAAATTTGTATGGAACCACAAAAGTTACTGTACTTTGTATAATTCATTACAGAGCACAAAGCATATTACCAGAGATTGTTAATGAATTTCAAGACTTGATAAATTTATTTTTCATAAAATTTCTGCATTTTAAAAAATTCTGAATTGAAATATTCCTTTCCAGAGTTTAAAAATATATTTCAAGATAATTTCACTTCTTGTAACCAAAAAATGAATTATTCTTTTTCTAGTATCAAATGTTATTTGAATAATAAGTGCCACAAAATTTAATGAATGAAATCAAAGTTTGCTTTTAAATTATGGAAATGATAAGGCACTAGAATCTGGATCCTTCCAAGAAATTTAATAATAGCTTTTGGAATGTGGGTTAAATGTGGATACCTGCTATTTTAAGATGAAGTGTAAAGGAATACACCTTTCATTATGTCAAAGGTTCTTGCAGAGTAGCAAACAATGTTTGATCTTCTTTTAATTTGGCTCTCTTCAAGTCTTCCTTACATAAAGATTTAATACTAACATATTGACGGACCACATAAAATATATTCTAATGATTTGTGACCAGCTTAATAACTTTTGGGCTTCTTTCCTCATGATGTAACAAATGATTTAAATTATGAAATTTTTAGTCCATTCTATAAATTTATGTATTCCTTTCTTGAATCAGAAAGATATGGAGTTCTTGAAGGATGGATACCTGCTATTAAGCCCATTTTTTATTTTTCTTTGAAGACATCTCATAGACTACTACTACTCTATGGTGTTTAAATAATGATAAATTGTGACAGAATTTCAATGAGATATAGAAAAATTGTGCAGGGCACATGATATGTATATTAAATTATTTCATTTCTCACATATGAGCTATGAAGCTAGGACTGGCCTAAACTGCAATAGATGAAAATGTCATATTTAATCACACTAATAAAATGTATATTCTCAATCACCAGCTTGTTTAAAATACATTTGAAATTCCAAAGAGCTTACTAAGTGAACAAATTAAAATCACTCGGCCTTGGCATAGTTAGGGTATGATATATAACACAGTTTACTTCTCAAGCACTCAGTATATATTTCCTCTGATTTTGAAATACCTTTAAAAATATATTATTACCTTGAATGCTTACCATAGGCTTGGCTCAAAAATTAGACTTTGGGATGATGCAAAACACAATGTGAATTAATTCATGTCTGTCAAGTACATGTTAAACAACTGTTCTTAATAAGTTAATTTATCTCCAGTGTTGCAGGGAAAACATTCTTGCATATTGAAAAGAGTCATCCAATATAAGAATCTTCATTTCTGAATGCTTGCTCTTATACAAGTTATTGTGTTAAAAATTAAGATCCACTGGAATCTATAGCTTCCTAAATGTGGGCATGGAAGTTCTTTGTGTGTGTGTATGTGTGTTTTATAGTTTATTTATTTTTGAGACAGAGAGACAGAGCATGAGCATGGGAGAGGCAGAGAGAGAGGGAGACAGACTCTGAAGCAGGCTCCAGGCTCTGAGCTGTCTGCACGGAGGCCGAGGCGGGGCTTGAACCCATGAACCATGAGATCATGACCTGAGCTGAAGTCAGATGCTCAGCCAACTGAGCCACCCAGGTGCCCCTGGAAGTTCTTTATGTTAAACAAAATTGATATCGAGAGTTTGGGACCCAGAGAATTCATGAATGTAGTGAGATAAAGCATATACATACTAACCTACTGGAGTTATTAATGATGCAAGGTGATATTCATTGACAATATATGTTATAGTCATTAGAATTTATTGAACATTGATGATGCTTGGCCCAGCTCAGCACCTTTATTCCCATTAGCCTGGTACTGGGGAAGAACCAGCAAAGGATAAGTCAGAGACATCTTGGCTCACTGCCCGAGTTCTCACATTCTGGTAGATAGTGCTTTCTTCACCCCTCAGAATTCTTATCCTGCAGATAAGTCTCGTTTTTGGTTCTTTTCCTTAACGATGAGTCTCAATGACTGTTTTTATTAGGTTTCTTCTGGGGTCTCCATGTTGTTGCATCATCTAGTACAGGCTGAGCCAAAGACTTTATCCCCAAATCCAGGACCTTCTGGCATTTCCATAGGACAGGTAATGGAACACTGAAGACATATTAACTCTTTGGGGAGTCATAAATTTATTGCAGGATTAGGAAAGGTCTGAAAGGTATCTCATTTCATTGTATCTCATCATCATAATGCTAAACCAAAATTTACATTACCCCAAAACTTTATATATAGTTTCTTTAGATTTTCCAACTAGCCACTGGAATATCCATGTCATGTGTTTTTCTCCTGGAAAGAATTGTATGTAACATTGTTCAGCATCTGAATGTTTTTTATTCAGGTTTAGAACTTTATTGAGACCCAAAGTAATGTTTTCAGAAGGACTTGAGCACGTTTTGTTGTTTTGTTTTGCCAGTTAAGGAAGAAAGAATATAGGTCTTTTGGCATGTGCAGCCAGGCGTTTCTTTCCAGAAAGATTAGATAAGATTCTCATCAACTCAGTGAATTCTTTAAATCCTATGTCCCAACCTGGCCAGACCTGAATAATACCATGACTTCCCACCTCTTCAATGGCCATGGTGTTATTCAATTACCATGCTATTAAGAGGTGACACAGGGTTCATTTTAGAACAACAGCAGAATTAGACAATGCAGCAAATAAATGGGGGGCAGTGTGTGTGCATGTATGTGTGTGTGGCAAAAGTTGGATTTCCATAATTTTGTGGCAAAGCTTATTAGTAGAAGTTCACATAATTTTGCAATGTACACATTTCTTTAAAATATTGTAAGACATATAATGTTTTAATGAAAATCAGCTAAATGAAAAAAACCTAGAAGTATTTCAAATATTGTTTCTCTATATATTTCCCCCTTCAGAAATTTCTTTCTTATCTTACACAACAGCTGATCTCTAAGCCAGATGTTATTAATCTTTTTAGAGTTACCAACTCTTTAAATTTGATTCCCAAAAGTTAAAAGGACCTATTTATAAAGCTGGGATATTTTGCATATAATTTCCGTGCCGTGTGGCCTGCCTGAAGTTCACTTTCAGATTAAGAAATTTTGCCCTGAGAGGAGGTAAGAGGTCTGTCCCTCCTCAATGTGTACCTTTCAAGACAGAGTTGTCTTGTGAGTAAAATATAAAATAAATTCCTCAAAGATACAAAATAAATTATCCCAGGAGGGGTTAGGGTCCTATTAATGGCCCTATTTTACAGGTGAGGAAATAACTTGCATTTCTCTCTTTGGGGTTTAGTCTCCTGTTTGGAGACAAGATTCCCTTGTGGAAATCAAGGTGGACCTAGCTTAACAATGGCATGTGGCTTGCCTTCCTTGATATACATCTCCACTTAAGGAGAGTAGATACGGATTTGGAGGTAATGCTCTAGTCAGAAAAGTATGCATGTGGCTGGACTGACTAAATTCTTGAGGCCCTGTCAGGTTTTGAGGTCCAGGATCACTTTTTTACAAGGATAGAATGAAATCTTTACCTTCTGGCTGGGGGCCTGTTTCATCACAGATGGATCATTTAAAAATTACGTTAATACTATCCATTTATTGACCGTACAATCAGAAATGTATGCTTTAACATAGCATCTTCCACATTAGACATTTTAAGATATTGCAGTTTTATCCCAGATTTGCATTTAGTACAGATCCTTGCGAGTTGTGATTTCTTTTTGCTCACTCTGGAAAGGCACGTTTCTATATTACTTCCTTTTTGAGGTATCTGTCTTTTAGATTCCAGAAACGAAGAACATTATTGGTTTTTAGCAAAACAAAAAAAGAAAAGAAAAGAAAACGAAAAAAAAGTGCTTCTAAAATGCAGAAATTGGCTGGAATTGTTTTTATCATTTTGATATTAAGTTGCCTGATAAAGAACCATGTTTTTTTCCTGGATTTAGCCATCTTTAGAATCAGAAGTAAATGCCTCTAAGATGGCCGATGGTAGTCAAGAGTAGAATGTGTCATTGCAAGTCCACATTGGGACGTATCCCAAGACATTGGCTTTATTGTTATTGTGTTTAGATCAACTGATTGTAACCTATTAATGGCATAACAGAACATTCAGTATTAAGATTTTTAATTGCCTAAGATTTTTAACATAGCAACTGAAAATTTGCTTTATTTGTTTACTGGAACCTTAATAGATATGATATGGATTATACTATCTAGTTAAAGGTCTTTTATAATGCAAACTGCATTTTGAGAAGATATCAACAAATTTTATTAAATTGCTTAAAATTTAAAAATAATATTTTAATTTTTTTTTTTAGATACATAATTTCTGTCCTTCATTTCCAATTCAGGGCTCTGTTTAAACTGTGGTTTAAGGCTTTGCCATTTAGACGACTTACTCTTGGTGCCTAATTGTTAAAACAATAACTGGACAAAAATCTATGTGACCTCTTGTCCCTGGAACGCTTCTGTAATTGTAATGAACTTTCTAAAATTTAACTTATAGAATTTTGAATTTTTTGCCTGCTTAACTCTGCTACATGAAGTGAATGTGTATCTTTCATTAAGTTACAGGAATTAGGATTCCTATCAACAGTAAAAATATGTTTTGTTTTTTCTCTTAAATTGAATTCTATTGTAAATGATAGACTTCAAATACACTGAATATCTGATTTATAATATCAGTTCAAGAGTATTACAAAATTGTGGTAACTGGCCACTCTATCTCATTTCTTCAGTGCTCAATGTTGATACAACTTCTTGAGAAGTTGTTGGTACTTACAATGGAAATGTAGAAAAAGCTTATAATAATGTACTACAGCAGCATGATAGAAAGTGAAGAAATAGTGCCAAGTTAGTATTGCGAGAACACAAAATGGATCATGGAAATAAAGTAATGAAATCTGGATCTAATGCTTCTTAGTATGTCAGAGCATTATTAAGATCAGGTTTGTTGAGCTCAAAAGTCATTATCTTGTTGTTACTATTTGGTAGTTCATATGACTCTGTCATAGCAGTGAGTTCTCCTGAGAAGTATTTACTCAACTGTTGGTGGTAATGAATGTTGGCTTTTTTATTGTGGTTGCTATTGTTATGTTTTTTGTTTTGTAGTGTTCTGTTTCGTTTTACTTTTTAGCCACTTTTATGGTTATGTGGTCTCAAAAAGATAACTAGGTATGACCAAATATAAACTCTGAAAATTACTAATAACGTGATGTGGACAAGTTATTTAATCTTCCTCAATTTCATTTTACTCTTCTGGCAAATTATTTCAATTATACCTTGAAGGAGATTGGTCAGTATTAAATAAGATAACACAGATGAAAACAACTAGCATTTCACTGGCACTACGATTATTCAATAACATTCTTAGTTCCATTTTTGTTTGAATAATATTTTTTGGCAGACCTTTACATTTATAATTTAAAAATGCAAAATTGTGAATATTCTTAGAGATAATTACACAATTTTTATTTATAGGGACATTTATGTTACAATTAATGAGATAAAATTAGAGTAACTGATCAGATTTCATTAACTTTGTTTACAGCTCATCCATGCACTCAATAGATCTCTGTTTCCTTACTCAAAAAAAAGGAAGATAATATTTAATATGTCGGAAATAGTTAAAGATAAATTGGTATTAAATGCATTAAATCGATTTAATTAGGCAATGCTTCCTTTTTAAATGCATTATTCTAAATAACATTTACCCCATTTCAGAAATTAAAGCACATCATTGTATTTAAAACATTTCTGTGCTAAAAATAGAATGTACATATTATAACCATGAATGTAGTTTTCAGATATACAAGTGTCCTTCCTAAATAGTAACACACAATAATGAAAAATTAATTTATGTTGAAAGCCTTTTTATAGTGGAAAATCCAGAGATTTCGAGTATAAGGAATTGATCCAGTTCTATCTACTCCTTATTAGCTATAGAACTTGAAGTAACTTACTTGTATCTCTTTCTCAATTTTTACTTCTATGGAATCGTTCTACTGAAACTACTATCATTACTAATGATACTATCCCCCACCTTGCCACTGCTACCTACATTTTAATGCTATTGAAAGCAAAATAAAATGAAAAAATATATATGAAAAATGTTTAACCATTGTCTATACTGAAGGTCATCATTACTGCTTCTGAAATTGAAAACAAATCCTTAATGCTCTCCTCAATACTTTTCAATATAAATGCTCCATCTCCCACTTGTTTCTGAGGTCCACTTCAGCTACTCATTAGCTCGTCGATGACTAGTAAAACACTAAAACTGGACAGAAAGTGACTTTCCTTAACATTTGAGGTGTGTGATTGCTTAGATTATTCTGTGATTAGTGATACTTTCCCTAGTTTGCTTCTATCAAGCATTATTTACTATAACTTGAAAGTCAGAATTCAGAAAGTTACCTATATATCAGTTGCTCAATCAAATGCAGAAATTTCTATCATTTCCTCTGAATCCTGTAAATACATTATGCATATTATTTTCTTTTGGAAGATTCATCCAAGAGATTTGAATTCAGTTAGCATTCCCAGCTCAGGTTATACAACCATAGAATTTATAAAGAGAGAAATTAAATAAACAGATTTATATCTTAATAATGGGTGACAGCTGATTCACAACTTCTGGGAGAGATGACAAATTAGGAAGAAAGAATATCAGTTTGGGCTAAGGCACTGAAATACTGTATAATACTGGTATATATAATTATTACTGGACATACAGTTACTACAAGTTGAAATAAGAGAGGAAATGCAGAAAATATGAAAGCAGTAAGAAGATTTTACTAATATCATATTTCTATGATATGTTAGTTCATTAAAGAGATAATATAGGGTTTCAGATGTGGGTTCTGTAATCAGGAATATTGTGTTGGTAACTAGGCTCTGCAACTTACTCAGCTCTCAGAGTGACTTCGAGCTCTTTACCTAGTCTATACAGCTCAGTTTCCATATCCATGAAATGGGAATGATAGCAACATTAATAACAGTACTTAGCACATAGAATTATTTTATGGATTAAATTTAAATATATAAAGCATTAATGGTATTGGAAAAGTCTGTTCCAACTTTATAGACTAGGAAACCAAAACCTAAGAAGAATAAGAACTTCATAAAGTCACTGCAGTCAGCAAGTTTCAGAACTGGAATCCATCTGCTTTTAAGTCAATGTCTTGTCTCTGTACCAGAAAGAGACTATGATAACGATAGTCATGAACTATTACAAGTAAGATGGAAATACAAATGAACTATGCCTGCAGTGAAGAATGAGGAAGGGAAATCAGCAGGTAGTTTTGACAGTAGTTTTTATTTCAGTTAAAAGAACTTGAATGTAAGAGGCACCTGAGTGGTTCAGTTGGTTGAGTCCTCGACTTCAGCTCAGGTCATGATCTTGCAGTTGGTGAGTTCAAACCACCACATCCGGCTCGCTGCTGTCAATTCAGAGCCCTCTTCAGATCCTCTTTCTTCCTCTCTCTCTGCCCCTCCCCGACCTGCGATCTCTCAAAGAAAAATATTTTTAAAAAAGAACTTGAATGTAAGCAACATCGTATTTGATATGTGGATTGGGAGGGTTTTTTGGTAGGCTTGGTGACTTACTTTTGAGTGTTTGCTAGTCTGTAACTTGTTTCTCTCTGGGGATGTATTTACAGCCCTCTCTACTTTTCTTCTTCTCATTGAGCCACATTCAGTGATTTTCTATGCAATCGCCCAGCCCAAGACGGCTAAATTAAAAAAAAAATCTTTTAGTTAAAACACAATAGTCTTGTAACAAAAGCTTTTATCATCATGGTTGAAGACATAGTCATTCCTTCCCTGGACTACGACAAAGACCTGATTATGAAAGCTTCTCAGTTTATTCTTCATATATCAGCCAGCATGAGATTTTTAACAGTTCACATAAAATGTTGACCCCCCTCCCAACCCTCGAAACCTTCCAAAGTTTCCAAACTTACTTTCAATGAGACCAGAGCCACTTACCGTGGTCTCCATGATTATACATGTTTTGGTTTGTACATACCCCTCCCATATCAATTCATAATACTATTTATTCTAGCTTATTCAGATTCAACCACACTGGTCTTCCTTCTTTCTGTCCCTTGACCATGGAAATCATGCTTCCACTTCTTATTTATTTAATTTTTTTGAGCCCCAGTCTTGCTTTATTTATCTATTTTTTTACAAATAGTTTATTGTCAAATTAGTTTCCACATAACACTCAGTGCTCATCCCCACAAGTGTCCTCCTCCATGCCCATCCCCCCCTCCCCCCCCACATCCATCAGTCCTCAGTTTTTGTCAGCATTCAAGAGTCTCTCATGGTTTGCCTCTCTCCCTTTCCCCCACCATTTCCCCCCTTCTTCTCCCCCTTGTTCCTCCGTCAAGTTCCTCCTATTCCTCCTATACGTGCAAACATATGATATTTGTCCTTCTCTGCCTGACTTATTTCGCTCAGCATAACACCCTCAAGGTCCATCCATGGTGCTACACATGGCCAGATTTCATTCTTTCTCATTGCCATGTAGTATTCCATGGTATAGATAAACCACATCTTCTTGATCCATTCATCCGTTGATGGACACTTAGGCTCTTTCCATGTTTTAGCTATTGTGGAGAGTGCTGCTATGAACATTGGGGTACATGTGCTCCTATGCCTCAGCATTTCTGTATCCCTTGGGTAAATTCCTAGCAGTGCTATTGCTGGGTCATAGGGGAGTTCTATTGTTAGTTTCCTTACATGCTTCCACTTTTTAATATTCCTTTTGCTTTAAGGTTAGGTCTTACATGACATCTATTAGAAAGTATTTTCCTCATTTTTAAAAATTTCTTTAATTATCTGCCTTCTCTCTCATTCACATATAAAATACAGTATAAGTACCATGAAATAAAGGATTTGTGTATCACAGTCAGTTATGTAGCCTTACACTTAAGTGATAGGTAAATAAAATAACACATTGTCCTTTACATACAGAGATGGATCATCAGTATGGCCCACAATCTGAATGATCACCCCCCCCCCTTTTACTATTGAATTTGCACTAATCTATTTTCCTTTGTGTTTCTTTTACTATGTAATTGAAAGAATTAAAGGTGTCTCTGGTGGTCAGGAAAGTACATGAAAAAAGAAAGATTTAAAAATTGAACCCATATGTTCCTGAGGAATGCAGCTTGGTTTTCTGAGGCAATCCATTGAGTGGTTACAATGCCCTCTTAAGCAATTGTATTTTCTTGAAATCAGTATGCTGTGACTAAGCCACTTGTGAGAACAGAGGATTGATTTCCCTCTTATACTTCCTTTCCAAGTTCAAACCCTACCGTAAGAAGAAACAATTAGATTCCCTTTAAATGCGATGTTACTGATGAGCTTGTTCCATGGTCAATGGTGGAAATCAATTTTCATTTAAGAACCTACAGTACTTTGCCTTTTTCCTTTTTTGTAGTCTTTATTGATTCTTTTTTCCGTGGAAAGACACTATCCATTCTGCTGGAGCCAGGCAATGTTTCTAAGTTCTATAATAATAGAGTAAAAGTTCCCAGAGAGCTTTCCTCAACTGGCAATGTGCCCACTTTGTAATATGTAGATGAAGGCCATTCTATCTTTTATGGAACCCGGGAGAAGACTTTCATTTAGAAGAGAAAGACATCATTGTGGCAAGACTCAAAATAAGTTCCCAGATTTATAAAAACAAGGGAGTCTATCTTATGGAGAATGGCTCCGTGTTTCACAGCAACATTGTTTTTGGACAGTTGCCTTCTCAGATTAGATAATCTTCCCTTCTGTGTTTACAGTGGAGATTACCCATGAAAATGTTGGAAGGTAAAAAAAAAAAAAAAAAAAGCCTCTTTCACCTTTAGTTTTCACACGTAGGTCTTCTCGGGCATGACTTTTCTGATAAACATTTAATAAATTCCTCTCCATGTACAATTGTTATTTCATGGCTTTAGGAACGGAGAATAATGTGTCACTTAAATGCATGAATCAAAAGGAGAAAGCAACAGCAACATAAACTTTACAATAAAATATAATTATCCCTGATATTTTTGTTTATAAATAACAGGAGAAAATGAATATCCTATCTCATTTAATTAAAACAGGAAGAAAAAAAAGCTTTTTCCAGGGTCCAAATGAAAAAATTTAAAACAAGTTTTTGACTATAATACTTGGGCATTGTACCCTGCCAACAAAATTGTTTCTTACTTTAACTTTTTTTCATTTTTAAAAAGTGGAACTAAAATAAAGTCATCTAGCCATATATGTTTTTTCTGCACTACTTTATGAGATTTTTCTGCTATCCATTCTTTCCCAACTGAAAATTAGAAATCTTTCATTATCCAAATTACATTACAAAGTATTCTTTGATTACAAAATTAAAAGCTTAACTTGGCAATAAAATGAGAAAATATTTTCCTTTTACATCATGCTTATGAACACATGCTAATTTGTCTAACTTTTTAATTAAAAAACCCTTTATTTCTAGTAGCTAATAACTTCCAAAATGAACTTCAGCTGTGTTTATTAATTGGAAATTTACTCTCCATTTTTATTTAAAAGTGTTGTACTCTATGAGTTTGAGTACTTCCTAATTCTAGAGATTTGGTGTGGTTTTATTTCAGTTTCTTTGTGGATTTCTGCATTCTTAGCATTATTTTGGCCAGTGTATACAGCTTTCCCTATGTTGGAGCTGCTGATGCATTTGAGCATTGCACGATCAAGTCACTGGATTAAGATAATCAGAACTTCCTTGGTTTATTTAAAAAGAGATTTTTGAGTTGTTGAGTACACAAATGTGGCATAGCAGCCCCACTGTCAAGACTTGGATTTCTTAACAATAGTCTCGCTATAGAATGTTTTTAGCTGTGTTGTGATTTCTAGTCTTTTCCCCACCAGGAAATTCACCTGTATACCTGTAATGCTCAGAGGACACTATTGCCCTCTGGGATGCCAGCCAGACTTCTCCAATTCAGCTATCAAATCAAGAAAAAAAAAAGAAAGAAAGAAAGAAAGAAAGAAAGAGAAAAAGCTAAATCAATAAAGTAGATCTAAGACATGGTATCTTTTACCACGTAGATGTCTATACTTTCTAGAGTGAAAAAGCATGAAAATCAATTTTTAAGATGTTTCATAGGAAAGTTTGAAGAACAATGTGTATATGTGTATATTTAAGTGTGAGTTAAACATAAGTTTTTAGGTTATCTACAAGGACTTTTTACCATTATGTGACAATATTTTTGTTGTTGTTGTTACTGAAGTTATTTATACAAACGGAATTATCAGTTAGTTGAAAGCATTTGGAAAGATTTAGGGAGGAAAAATTAGAAATAGTTGTGCAAGATTCTTCTCCACTAACTATGGATTAGTTTCTAGCTGTCTCCCATTTACTTTGTGGTTCAATAGTGTGTTTCATGTATATTCTAATTGTCTTAGTGATCCTTTTTATAGTCTTCATTTCTGTAGACTTTTCAACTATAAAATATATAACATGCTCATTATTTGCAACTTGGAACCTGAGAAATAAATACGTGTACCATATTCATACATTTCTTTCCGAATTTGGTAAGCTAAGTGTATTAAATTAAATGGTATGTTTCTAACTAAAAGAAGCATATTTTCTCATAGTGGATAAGGTTATCAGAGAAAATACAGGTGTTAAACTTGCATTTCAAATTAGCAATGGGCATTTTTATTATTAGAAGTATTTTCAAATATTGCATTGGGCATATACTAAGAATTATTTGTTCTTATCTAAAAATTCAAATTTAATGTTAGTGTAAGTATGAACTTTGCAATATCTGAAACACACTTATAACATTTCTAATAATGATTTTTTCTGTAACACAAACAACTCAATATACATTATTTTTATTTATTAAGTCTGACAACTTTAACTGTGGACAATTTGAGATGTGGAAATCATATAAAATTTATTTAAATACCTATAACTCTAAAATGGAGATACGATAACTTGTAACATTTTAATGCACTTCCTTCAGACTTTTTATATGAATATTTGACAAGAATTGAGCTCAGAATACAAATTTTAATTTTAAAAATAATGCAGAACTATTGTCACTGGACTAAAATTTATAACATGAGTGGCTTGAAGATAATATTAATATTTGGTGAATATATTGGTCTTTTGAACTTAGTAAAAAAAATAGTTCTATGTTTTTTAAAGGAAAAAACATTGTGATTCAAGTCTTTTTTTTATAGCAAAAGCAAGTCTTCTCAATTCAAATCAATATATTGATAAGGAACAGTAATAGCTATTTTGTTTAGTGATTCTTCCAGCATGGGCCATGGCAAAAATAATTTGGTATTTCATAATTTGGGAATAGGTGGAGATCATTATTGTTTTAGCTATTAATGAAACAGCAAAATATTTAATTAAGCAGTAAGATGATAGAGCTGGTGCAGGAAAAAAAAATCCTAGAAACTAAAGAGAAATAAAATGACTAACTAATCAAGAAAGTTAAGGGAAGCAAATTTCATCTTTGTGTGACAGAATCTAACTAAAAGAATGACTCCTGAGTTCTGATTCTAAGCTAGTTAACAAAATATTCTAAAACTTATTTTTTTAAATTTCTTAATGTTTTATTTATTTCTGAGAGATAGAGAGATAGCGTGAGCAGGGGAGGGTCAGAGAGAGAGGGAGACACAGAATCTGAAGCAGGCTTCAGGCTCTGAACTAGCTGTCAACACACAGCTGGGCTCTAACCCACAAACCATGAGATCATGACCTGAGCCGAAGTCACACGTTTAAACTACTGAACCACCCAGGCGCCCCTCTAAAACTTACTTTTAAACGATTTGCCATTTAT
The DNA here is from genome assembly GCF_003009895.1 of Hyaena hyaena. Lineage (NCBI taxonomy): Eukaryota > Metazoa > Chordata > Mammalia > Carnivora > Hyaenidae > Hyaena > Hyaena hyaena. Next base: position 455,425 of record NW_024081872.1, on the reverse strand, counting down.
GAATTTTAATTTCCTTCCATCTCTGGTGAACCAGAATAATTCTAGTATTGCTAAAAAAATAAACATTTGGTTGGTATGTTTTCTAAAGCTTTGCAAAATTGAAAGGGAATGATATTTTCATATTTGGAAATTATTAGATATATTATTTCTGAATTATAATTTATTCTTCCAAAATTTGAAAACACAAACCTATTGTCTCTTAACACTGAAGGAAGCTTATGAACCCAGTTTTGGTACAGCCTTGTTTTCTATGCCCTAAATTTAACTTCTATTTTCTGTCTTCACATCAGCATGCCTTTTTTCTTTTCCTTTTATTCAAACATTTACAATTTATTTCTCAGGTATTCTGAGATCCCTTCAATTTACATTTTACATGTTTGCCTTTAGCTCGGGTTTCTTCTAATTGTTGTTTGTTACCTTTTAGATGTTTGATTTTAATGGGATAGGATGTATCTGAATACAAGATCAACATTCTCTTTCCCTCATGCTTGTTTTACTTTCATTTGCCTATCAGCTGTCTTTTCTCCTTTTTTATAAGTCTTTTGAGACATATTTTGCATATCATACAGTTCACTCATTTTAAGTACACACTTCAGTGATATTTTATGAATTTATGAAGTTCTGTAATCAGTAACATAAATCAGTTTTAGAACATTTTCATCATCCCACTGAGATTCCATTTACCGTTGACCTCTGTTCTCCCCAACTCCTGGGTATTAGAAACCACTAGTTTACTTTGTTCCTATAGATTTTCCTTTTCTGAACATGTCATGTAAGTGGAATCATGATTTATAGTCTGCTGTAGATGGCTTCTTTGTTTTCTTCTTTTCTGTGTGAGTACTTCTATTTTGTCTTCTAGATCAATGACTCAGTCATCTACAGCTTCAAATCTATACTCAACCACTTCTATTACAGATTTCTATTTTGATATTGTACTTCACTAAAATTCCTCCTTGAGCACACCCCTACACACACACACACACACACACACACACACACACATTTTAATCTCATTCTGTTATCTTCTCATGTCCAGCAGTTAGCACTATGTGATAGTTTTTAGGAAGTAGAAACAGGTTTATATCTCTATGAAAAGTAGCATATATGAAGTAAAGAGAAACTTCGAGTTTGGGTGGGTGGTATAGTCCCTAGATCTTTAGGAATGTAGCATATAGGGACATGACAAAATGTCTTACTGATATATTCTATATTCTTTCAGGTAGTACCAAGTTCAATAGAAAATTCCTTACAGAGTTAATTTGTATGGTAATTGCCCACTTTGTCATTTATTATGACTGGAACCAAGTAATTTAAACACTCAATAAAAGACTCAGTTGAAGGTGTGTCATCTAAGAGAGGAACATAACTTAATGAGGTTCAAGTGTTGAGAAAGGAAGAGATGCTTTGACTGGGCCAATTGCCACAACTCAACATGTATCAGTGGTTGATTGGGTGGATGGGCTTTCAAGAGGTTTAATTAAGCCCTAAAATTCTATGCATAATTTTCTTTTTCTTGGGGCTATTTTAATGACCTACTTAAAGAGACTTAAACCCTGCCCTCCAATTTGTGGGAATTTCTGTCAGTGTTAAATTAATTTCTTAGTAATGGCATACAGTCATTTGAGTCATGTAATTGTTTGTATCAAATTATCTTTTTGTTTATCTTTTTGTTATATTGCCCAGCTTGTGCTAGAAAACAATAAAAATACTTTTTTTTATTTCTCTGATTAAAAACATAGTTGGATATTTTATAGTCAGCTTTCATAAAAATAAAAGTACAATTGATATTCTTATGTATATATAATTTTATTGATAAACAATTTTACTAAGGATAATGGTCTTCATAAAATTTTTTATCACAGAAAGTAGTCTCAGAAAGACAGAACTTTCCTTTCATTCCCTTTTTAGAATATCTGACCTATGAACCAAAGCAACATTTCTTTTTTTAAAATTGTTTTTCAATGTTTACTTGCTTTTGAGAGTGAGAAGGAGACAGAAACTGAAGCAGGCTCCAGGCTCTGAGGTGTCAGCACAGAGCCCGATGCAGGGCGAACTCACAAACGGAGAGATCATGACCTGAGCAGAGAAGTCTGACGCTTAATTGACTGAACCGCCAGGCGCCCCACCAAAGCAACATTTCTGATAAAATCTAGAAGGACTAGAACCTAAAATAAAAAAAAAAAAAACAAAACCTATGGTGTCAAAATATAAAGCAAACAGATTAACAAAACTCTCCCTTTAAATTATCAGGTTGCTGAGGTATGCGTTGATGTAATCGCAATATATTATAAAAATGACTCTCTCATTGTCTTTTTTAATCAAGTTGTAGTCTGAGAGCAGAAGCTGAATTCTGTATAAAATAATCATTAGTGTCTGTAGAATAGGCAAATGCTGGCAATGACCTTGATTCCCAGAGTAAGGGTACAAGGTTCACTGAGCAAAATATTGGTAATTAGTTCTGATTTTACTGTTGCTGAATGTGTTATTTAATGAGTTTTCAAGTGCTTAACTATGTTTTTTTTCCTCAATGAAAAATTTATACAAATGAGCAATCAACATACTTTTATTTGTCCACTGAGGGAAAGTAAAAACACACCAAAAATATTTTTAAGAACTTTTTCAGTTAAAGTTTGAGAGAGATGTATTTCTTCTAAAACCCATTCCCTTATGTTCTTAGAGGAATTGAAATACTGATGGCAACTTAGAAAACTTAAAACACAATTCTTATTAAGGAATATACATCTGTTTCTAAAATTGATAAATAAAGGAACTTAAAATAAGTATTTAGATTCTTTTTGGTATTCCAAAACTCTGAAAATTATTCAGCAGAAATATAAACATGTGTTAAAAGTCAAATTAAATGACGGGGCAATTATAAACTATATTGCATCACATTCCTCAAACATATATTCCAGATTCCAAATTAAGGTTCATAATAGTGACAAGGGTCATAGTCCAGAGTCATCTCGATATATTTACTGCAAGTATTTACGGAGAAAATTTATAGAATAAATATATAAAATAATCACAGTTTGAGTAACTAAATTTTAGTATAGTTGGGGGCTGTTGAAATTGTGGATCTATCACTGTGTTTATCTTATCTGCTACGTGGGAGAAGTGAAAGTAGAGGTAAGAATCAAGTTTGTTTGTCATCATGAAGCAAAATGATAAATAAATTAAAAACCCACAAAGCAAAATACACACAGTTTACAGACTCATAATGTTTGACACGTGGATTTTCAAATGTTTATTTATACCCTGATCCCTTGCTCTCTTTTGTATCCACTGACACACACTGAGGACATACAAAGATATCATGGAAGCCATCAACATACAAATTATTTTTTGCAGTGTGACACAGTGTAAACAAATTTTGTCCTGGTATGATGAAAGGGCTATCCAATAAAGAAGGCTGGAAAGAAAAGAGCTGGATTTGTTTTATTTTAGAGTCACCTACTTCTAAATGTGTCATTTCAGGTTTAGATGACTTGTGTCTACAAAAGTAGCACCAATCGTCATTGTTTTTGTTCTCTTGGACCAGAATGATGAAAAATACTAGTTTTCCACTTTAGGAAAAGGAATGCTTTCTGCCTTTATTCACATTTCAGCCTTTGGCCAAGGAGGAGTTATTTCTGCCCAAACTTTTGTCGCTTTTCACAATCAGGGGGGCAGAGAGGTGGAGAATAAATGCCTCTCTTTCCATTCTCTAACTCTCTCTTTTGAAGGAAGAAAGGATCTGCTATTCTAATAACTCAGACACTAAGAATTGGTCATTCCTTAATAAGCATTGAAAGTTTCTGTGCATCCTTGAAGAAGCTTTTCTTTCTTTCTTTCTTTCTTTCTTTCTTTCTTTCTTTCTTTCTTTCTTTCTTTCTTTCTTTCTTTCTTTCTTTCTTTCTTTCTTTCTTTCTTTCTTTCTTTCTTTCTTTCTTTCTTTCTTTCTTTCTTTCTTTCTTTCTTTCTTTCTTTCTTTCTTTCTTTCCTTTTTCTTTAGGTAAGCCAGGAAGAACATAATTGTCAGAGTCTGCTCCTGTCATCTCAAGGGTTAAATTCTTATTGAATCCTTATAAGTGTGTTACTGTATGGAGCAGAGAATTCTGCTTCTGATATGAAGACAGAACTATATTGGTCCAGCATTCCTGAACAATAACTCTTAAGAATTAGCTTTAGAGAGGATGTTAGAAGAAATGGATTCATCATTCATTTAAAGTTTTACCTTGCAATATTATGCTTCATTTTTTTTTCTACTGCTAATCAAATATCTATTTTCCTTCATTTGGCTATTGACCATGTTGAAGGGAATTAGATCATACAACCAGATTTTTGTAGAATGGATTACTTATTACTGTTTTGTCCCATTTGCCAGCTTTCATTGCATCCATATGAGCATATAATCAGAACTTTTAACATAAAAAATATTTTTATAAGAATGATAACTAGATTTAGCAACTATTTAAGAATTGATGTAGTGATCTTTTTAAAGAATTTTCTTTCCTTCCACCAAGTTCTCATGTTGAACTTCCCCTCATTGCTTCTTTGTGGGAAATATTTTACCCAGAACTATGGTTTCCTTATAGATTAAGTGGTAACATCTCAAAACCACAAATCCATGTAAGACACAGCCTGGAATTGATTAGTAAAAGAGCAACATTAGGTGGTGAGAAGATATTAGTAGTCATAAACAAACTAAGGAAAGCACTCAAAGAAATCTAACCAAACTGATTGGGAAGCAGTGAGGCCCTCTGGAGAAAAGAAAAGAAAAAAGAAAAAAAGAGAAGAAGAAAGAAGTAGAAGATAAAATGTCAACGAGGCACATTGTACAGCCCACATCTGGGAAACCAGATATCAGATACTAATGAGAGCCTTTTAAACAGTATTGGGTCACTCAACAAAGTTCTTGTGTATTATCTTTATCAATTTTCTGTATGAGTTTATAACAGTAAGTTGATCTAATTCTTTTTTTTCAAACTAATTATTTCTTATTTTATATTTTTAAAATATTATTTTATTTTGAAGCAATAGTAGTAAATAAGGTTTTGTGTATATTTTTAATAAAAAATTATATTTTCTCATGTAAAACTTTTCTAATAAAATTAGGAGATGAAATAGATGATCTTAGCAAGTTGAATTTTTCATTCAGCAACTACTTGCTGTGACCTTTTTAGTTAAAAGTGGAAAATCTAATTTCTCTTATATTGTTAAGAATAAAAATTCTATTTGAAATGTAAAGAAAGGCATTGCCTGAGTTCAATTTTAGAATTATGAAAGAGTTTGGTTAAAATTCATTATTTGGAAATATTTGTCCATTGTCATAGTTGTTTATTAAAATTTATTTTTCATCACTAGGTGCATGGGTAGTATATATGTCGTATTTTAAAAATAAAAGTAAATAGCATACAAACAAAAAAAAAAGGTAAAAGGATAAGCCTGTCACAAGGATCAGGGTTCACTTTTATACTGAACCATTGTCCTGGGGGGAAAAAAAAGAAACTAAATGTTATTTTAGAAGGTGCAACCTCTCAGTGCCAACCTTTCACTTTATACCTTTATTTTATTTTCCACCAGTGCTTGGTTAAGCTAGACTTTGAATGGGAAGTAACTGAAGAGGGAAAAGATCAGGGCAGAAAGACTATAAGGTGAATCTCATGATCCCCACCTGCTGGTGTTGACACACTTGTATCATCTTAGATCTTTGAGAATGGATAGGACCTACCCTACTTTGCAATGTCAAATACCACAAAGTGACAGGACTTTTCTCCCATTATTATATATTATATATTATATATTATATATTATATATTATATATTATATATTATATATTATATATTATATATTATATATTATATATTATATATTATATAAAGCCCTGTCTGTCCAGCAGACTCAATCTAGAAACTGTCTCCTCCCTTTCCGGCTTTTAAGAAGCAAGCTGCTAGGAATCCTTGAGATATGAGGAAGTGAATGAAGTCAGTGACCACAGGAATAGGGAGCTGGATTCTTCCCTAGTCCAGCATCCACTGAAATATATTTGATATGTAACATAGTGTAAATTTAAGGTATACAAGATGTTGATTTGATACACTTATATATGGTATATCCTTTATGGTTGTAATTGTATTCATGGGTAGTAATCATGTGATGTGATTATTATTTCTTTTTTTGTGATTGAAAAAATTAAGATTTAGTCTCTTAGCAAGTTTGATGTTTATAACACAGTACTGTTGTCTATATCCATTATACTGTGCTTTAGCTCTCTAGGAGTTATTTACTACTCATTGCAAGCTGGTATCCTTAAACAAAATCTCTCCTGTCTGCCGCATCCCCCCTGCCCCCAGTAATCACCATTTTACTCTCTGTCTTTATGAGTTTGACTTTTTAGATTTCATGTATAAGTGATGCCATACAGTATTTGTCTTTCTCTGTGTGACATCTCACTTAGCATAATGCCTTCAGGATCCATCCATGTTGTCGCAAATGGCAGGATTTCATTCAAATGATTCATATTCCAGTGTGTGTGTGTGTGTGTGTGTGTGTGTGTGTGTGTGTATCTCCCATCTTTTTTATCTATTCATTTTTTGATGTTGTTTCCATATCTTTGTTATTGTGAATAAAGCATAAAACTGCAATAACATGGAATACCTATATCTCTTCAATATATTGTTTTCATTTCCTTTGGGTATAGACCCAGAAATGGAATTGCTAGATCCATAGCTCAGCCAGTAGATGAGAACCCAGCACTAACTGATGCTCTCAGCTGTTTTGCAGATGGTAAAATGTTCCTAGATTTCTGTTATAGGATAACACAAGTGTGTTATTTTAAGCTGCCAAGTTGTAGGTACTATTACACATTTGAGAAAATTAATACAAGGTTCTAGGACTGAAGAAGCTCTTCTCTTTGTTGTTATCACCACAATAATCACCTAAACATATAAGGTGTATATCGTATATCTTCAGGGACCTTGAAAACTGAAAGGAGAACAAAAAAATTCAATTAATAGGAAAAAACTAGCTCATCTTCATAGTAAAATGAGTTGCAAGATGTTACTTATTCTTCGAAAGAAGCAAGTTGTTTCATACATTCTGTAGGGAGTGATGATTGCATCATTTCTATATTTCCTTCTACATTTCCTTTGGCCCTTCCACTGTTCCTGACACAACTTCAAATTGATTATAGAAACTAGTTAATGATACGAATGATTATTCATTTTGGCGACAAATTATTATGTCAAGTTGGCTTAAACTATATGGTTTGTTGAAAAACTTATGTCCACACAAAACCCTAAACGTGGATATTTATGGCAGCTTCGTTTATAATTGCCCAAACTTGAAAGTAACCAAGATACCCTTCAGTAGATAAGTGGATAAATAAGCGATAGGCCATCCAGACTGTGAAATATTATTGTGTTAATGAGTGCTAAAAGGAAATGAGCTATCAAGCCATGAAAAGACATGGAGGAAAGTTAACTCTGTATTACTAAGTGAAAGAAGTCAATCTGAAAACACTGTATAATTCCAACTATATGACTTTCTGAAAAAGACAGAACTATGGAAACAGTAAAAAGTTCAGTGGTTGCCAGGGGTTAAGGGCTTGGAAGGAATAAATAAAGTGAGACACAGACTATTTTTAAAGCAGCGAAAATGCTCTTTGTGACACTATAATGATGGATACCTGACATTATACATTTGTCCAAACATGTGCAATGAGCAACAACAAAAGTAAACTTGAAGGTAAACTAAGGATGGACCTTATGTGATTTTGATGTGTCGGTGGAGGTTTACGTTGGTAAACCTTGGTAACAAGTGTATCATTCTGTTGGGTGATGCTGGTAATGGGAGAGGCTATGTGTGTGTAGAAGCAAAACCTCATGTGGAATCTCTACTTCCCCCGCTCCTCGATTATGCTGTGATCTAAAAACAGCTTAAGAGACAAAGTTTTAACAAGACAATTTTTTTAAAAAATTATGGATAATTCCTTTCTCTATCTTTTCTTTAATGTTTATTATTTTATTTTTGAGAAAGAGAGACAGACAGAGTACAAGTGGAGGAGGGGCAGAGAGAAAAGGAGACAGAACCCAAAGCAGGCTTCCAGCTCTGAGCTGTCAGCACAGACAAAGCCCAGTGCAGGACACGACCTCACAAGCCATGAGATCATGATCTGAGCCAAAGTGAGCTGCTTAACTGACTGAGCTATCCAGGCACTCCAATTCCTTTCTCTATCTTAAATCTTTATTCCCTATGTTTACATAGCAATATCTTTGGCAAAACAAAGTAATCTGTAGAATTTATGTATTTAAAACTAACAGAGACATCGGCAAATATTTTATTTTGAAAATTTATAACATGAAGAAATGTAAAATTCCGTGTTATTACAATAATCAATAAGTCATTTTATATGGATCTAGTCATTTCTTTTTCCTTTGTGAAAATAGAATAATGTTTGCACATTAGTGTTTTCCTGCTGTGTTTGCAGTGAAAGCAACAACAACATTTGAATTAATTAAAACATGGGAGTTGTAATGACACACCAAAAAATCATTTTATTAATTCTGTTAGGGAGTCACTGGTGCTTGCTAGCGTTTCAAGAAGAGCAACATTTTTGTTCTTGTAGAAAATTGGTCATTAACATTGCTTTGTAAGTACGTTAAATTGATTCTGTGCCATACTAGTATCTGCTCAACTATAAAAATAGACTTGTAATTTTGAAAAACATGATTTTAACTGAACTTCAAAGCTTTGCAAAAGTGTTTCCAACAGTGTTTTGTTTTTTGTAACCTGTTTCTAGTCTGAGTAGAGAAGCTGAATGCTTTATAAAATAATCATTAGTGCCTGTAGAATAAGCAAATGCAGACAATGACCTTGATTCCCACAATAAGTATTCAGGATTCATTGTGCAGAGATATTGAGTAATTAGCTCTGATTTTACAGTTGTTGAAAACGTTAATTATTTAATGAGTTTGAAGTGCTGAAATGTTTGCTTCTGACTTAAAAAATTAAAATACATATGAATACTAGAACATGTCTTTTAGAACTGGGGCAAAAGTTAAAAAAATATCGTGTATAAAAGTGTCTGTCATCCTATACAAAGCAGGTGCTCAGTTAATGCTATCCCTCTCGCCTGTCTCTGTCTCTATGCACTCTTTAGTAATCAAAACTCAGGCTTAGACCAATGAGGAGAAACTAAAGTGACTGTCAAAACCCTATGGACAAATTAAGTCATGCGTTTTGAAAATAAATAAGTGGAGACAAGCTATTGAAGCCCCACGTTATATGGTACCTGATGCTGTAAAACAAATCAAAGGACAGATAAAGAATGAGAAAATCAGTTGAAGACATTGTATCTTTAGGCAGAATAAGTATTATGCTACTTTCAGATTTCATTTGAAATAAAATATGAAATGTAAACAAATTGGAGTTTCCCATTTTAGGAGACAAAAAGTGAAGGCATTCTGTATTAAACAAGATAAATCTTGGAATACAAAACTCTGCTGTAACAGGTCAGAATGGAAAGGTTGAATCACTATGTTATACAGCTGAAAATAATATTACGCTGTATGTTAGCTAACTGTAATTTAAAGAAAAAAACCTTAAAAATGCAAAAGGAAAAATAAATCAGGGGTAAAAAAATACCTTCTCTGCTTTATAAAATACAGACAGTCACCCACTTATGATAGTTCTACTTAGAATTTTTTTACTTTATGATAGTACAAAAGCAAGAGTCATTCAGTAGAAACCATATTTCAGACATTTAATTGTGATCTTTTCCCTGGCTAGCAGTATGTGGTTTGATACATTCTAGTGATGTTGGGGAGGGGCAGCGAGCCACAGTTCCAGGCAGCCACGTGATCACCAGGGTGAGCAGTCAACACACAACCATTGTGTACTTGCACAACCATTCTAGTTTTTGTTTTTAGTAGAGTAGTCAGCAAATTACCTGAGTTGTTCAATACTTTATTACAAAATGGGCTTTGTGTTCATGATTGTGCCTAACTATAGGTTAATGGAAGTATTCTGAGCATGTTTGAGTTAAGCTAGGCTAAGGTATGATGTTCGGTAGGTGAGGTGTGTTAAATGGACTTTCAGTTTATGATATTTTCAACTTTCAATGAGTTTATTGGGGTGGAAACCCATCATAAGTAAAGGAAGATCTGTGTATTTAAGGAAGTTATCTACTCTAAATAGTAGAGAGCCCTAAAAATAGAATGCATCAAATAAGATAGCACACTTCAGAATAAAAAGCGCATAAGAAAAAAATAAATGGTAGCCAAGAGGAAAATTATCTCCCAATGTGCTCTCTGCAAATTCTCCTCTAACAAGGTAAGAATAGCCGGGCCACTGCACTACAAACTACTACAGTCTACTACAAAATAAAAGACCATGATAAAAGCAGGTTATTTATAAGTATTTTGGTCTGAAAAGAAAAAGAATGCTTATCCTTCAAAGAAAGGAATGAAAATAAATCATTCAACAGCTCACTAAAAGTTAAACTTGCTAACTATCACTTAGAAAAATACTGTGAAATAATTTTTTTAAGAAAGGAAAGGAACATCATGGACTAGAAAGAACAGGAATAAGATCTTTAAAGTTAAAAAAACAATTGAAGGAAATTCAAATGTTTGAGTTAGAGAGTACAATCTTAAGAAGGGTTTTACATAAAGAGATAGTTCAGTCACTAAAAACTTTTCAGCATCCCTATGAATGACAAGAGGATCATCTCTCTATGCTATGATTATGATATTGTACACATTTTCTTTACAAACTAATTATTTTGGACAAACATAAAAAAGAAGAATTGATCTACAAAGAAAGCCAAAAAGCAAGTTATGCTGAACAAAAGTAAATCACAGCAAATATAAAAGAGATAAAATGAAATCTTGCACAGAAAACTGCAGATATATGTATTTTTATTCTTTTTAATGAGTTATCAATAATGTGTAATAAAAGTCAAACATTTTAAAGTGTCTTGGTCTGAATTTATATACTCTCATTTATGATTTGGTTTTGGAACTTTCATTCTTATACAATTATTAGAAAATAATGTGTGCTGCAAATACTCTTCCATCTAGAATATTTCTATGGCAATATAAACTCTTTAAATTGAATTCTCAAAGCAAAGATGTTTTCAAGGAACAAACAATATAAACTATTATGTTGCCAGTTTGTTACACTTTTTGCCTCCTGAAAACTTCTTTGATAATAAATCTTTTTTTTTCATAACTTCAACAAAATGTATGTTTATCCAATCCCACTTTATTCTATTTCTGATCAAATAAGTTCTAAATCCATTACTCAAGGAACATCATTATAATGAATAGTGCACTAAACTGAAAGGATTTTAGGATCCTAGGTAATGGCCAAGAATAACACTGCTTTTAAAAATCATTTAGATTGAAAATCATTGTCAAAAGTTATTCAGTAGAGAAAGTGCCTTCCTTTCTCAGCCTTTCTTCATATCTTCCTAAGTTAAAAATAAAAAGGAGGCCAAAAACTTGATTGGGTATCTTAGCACAGATACAAAGAGGGCATAACCCCAACTACTTGTCATTGGGATGAGATTTGACCTATGTATGTTCTAAATTTTCTCTTCTCCCAGGGGAGCCCATATTCTATAGACTAAGAAGAGAGAATCCTTGCTTCATGTCCTTTTCCTCTATATTCTTTCTAAACACGATCTGAACCTCTTCCAATAACAAGCCATTTTGTCCCAGTTACAATGTTACCAGCTATTTAGAGCTGGCACCCACAAGTTGAGTAAGGCTCTGTGGTATGATGTGACTTATGGATTATCACCTGATGGGCTAAATATAGTTAGAGAGAAGGTTCTTCATGAGACAATCTTTCCAACCAGCCTCTGTTCCCTCCATGTCCAGGCTGGCTTATGCTCCAACCTTGCCATATTTCAGTCCCTCCATTTAGCCAAATGCTCTCAACCTTCTGCGTTTTTCTTCACATACTGTTCCTTCCTGGTGTCTGTTAGTATGAATATCCCCACCAAAGTTATTTGCCTCTCATTGCTCATCTGACTTATATAAAAGTTACTTTTAATACATTATAGTCTTTAATACATGAAAAATACATGTGCTATGGTATACTCTATTAAGCATTGCACTAAAGAACTATCATCAATAAGGCATGCAAATGGAGTTCTGTCATCCTAGCAGCATCAATGTTTTTTCCTAAACCATATACAGTATAACCAATTAACTTAAGGAAAAAAGAAAAGGATTTAAGAAGGCCTTCAAGTATTAGAGTTTTAGCCTAAGGCCATGAAATATGAGCAATGTTTGTTTAATTTCTTATTTTTCCTATACACTTTATTCTCATCAAATAAATTCCTCTTCCACATTATATTAACCTACTTATTCAGGAACCTGGGAGCCCAAATGAAAAATAAATTACCAATATAAGGATGTTGGTTTCATGAGTTTATTCCTAATAAACACTTGAGAGTTTCCAAATTCTTAATTTAGGAGTTGGATAATTCTAATCCTGAAAATTAATTCAATGTTTGTGCCATGGGCAACATTTTCTTACACTTATTTATTTGGATAAATTCAATATAAAATATTGAATTATTACAATTTAAACCATTTTGTATTTTTAAATAAAGAAAAAAACTTGTTTTCCTTACAAAATGTCATTAAAAAACATAAGAAAAACATGACTCTGATATAATGGGCAGCAGTCCATAATGAATTCTTGGTTTCCAAGAGACAATTTCTTTCTATCTTTGATTTTACTGGTAGAGAACAACCAACGGTTACGTATGGTAACATCTGCAGCTCTTCCTTGCTCTGTAGTGCAAATTAAAACTGACACTAACAGTTTTAAATATTAGGCTTAAAGCCAGCCTAATATTTGTGGAGCATGAATAATGATTCAAGGGAAAAAACCTTTTTCTACCCATTAGACCATGATCATTATTTGCATACATACATATACTGGGTTTGTCTTATCCTATATCAATCTAATGCCTGGGATAATATATACCTCTTTGGAGGAAAACCAAACAGTATACATTAAAAAATTTTTTTCCTACCATTGATGGCTGAAAAGGTTTGCAAAAGAAGCACAAAATCAGTGAAAACTTTTGTTGGTAATTAAGTACAAAGTTATATGGTTCTTGATTTTTGGTGAGGAAGTGACAGCGATAACTATTAGGAATCATGCTATAAAGAAAACTCAATATTCACACAATTTCTCCCATGGGATTAAGAAGTTAGCAAATCTTGGTTTGCAATATGGCTGGATGAAAATAGGGTATTTTAAAACCATGATTTATTTTTATTTTTATTACTGAACTTATAACCAATATAGGCTGCTATTGTTGCTGCTATTATTGTTTTGTTTCTTATTCCAATTTCAGTCTCCCATCAAGCTCACTAAGTTGCACTCAATTACATTTGAACCTCTTTTATCTTGCTTGTTTGTAAAGCTTGTATATTCAAAGTGGTTATTTCCAATTTCTACATGACCTTTTCATTAAATCAAATTAGGAAGACGATTCCAACTTCATTATCATGAATCTTCCTTTTCATCTTCTGTGACTGTTAAGTGGACATTTTGAAGTAAGGTATATTGTCCACTCTGAGCCGATACAGTATGTATTTTCTTGTGTAGAGGGAGTGTTAATAAAATGTAGGTGTATATTTTGAAACACATTTTTTAATGCCTTGATTATGTTTAAAGTATTTTGTTAAGCATCATGAATATTACCAATACTAAAAAAAATGGCATCTGGAAAACATCACTTATTTTTTTTTCCCTTAGGATGGAGTACAATGATTAAATAGAGAGGCCTCATAGGCAAGGATAATTTTATTTTATTAATCAAATTTGTTGAGAAGTCAGGTGCAACAGAGAAATTTCATTTATTTATTTATTTATTTATTTATTTTTTAATGTTTCAAGTTTTTATTTAAATTCTGGTTAGCTAACAGATAGTGTAATATTAGTTTTAAGAATAGAATTTAGTGATTCATCTTACATGTAATACCCAGTGCTCATCACAAGTGCCCTCCTTTATAGTGACACACAGGGTAAATTCTTATAAAGTAAAACCAGTGCCATTATTTTATAATAATCTGTATAGTTAAAAATAATTTTCTGATTTAAATTATTTATGATTTTTATTTCATTATTATAAATACTTTTTATTTATTTCAAAGTCTTATGAATACAGAAAATAATGCTTCTTTACATTTTCTCATTATTTTTGTTAATCATCTTGTTCAGGTGCCTGTCTAGTATTATTGTTCCTCACTTAGGCAGGATGTTATCAGCACTTGTTGTTTTTTAAACGAATTTGAATTATTTTTTATCTTTCTTTCAAATACTGATTCCTAAGACTTCATATGTTTTAACAATTTATTGCTATATTTGGCTCACCCTCCATGTATTCTAGATCTATTTGTGTGCTATTTAAACTAAATAAAAAAGATTGAGTTTGCGACCTCAAAAAAATTCCTGATGTTAGTAGATTTTATGACTGAAATTCTATATTTGCAAACAAGGAGTATTTGCAATCCAAGGACAAAAACGGTAAAACATATAATCATAATTATAATAAATAGATGCATTATTATTACATAAAAATGAAAAGAATAAGAGTGTAATAATATTTTGGAAATGACATTTTAAAAGAGAGTTTAAAAATGTGTGTGATGTGCAGTGGTATAGTTTCACACTTATTAAGCCAGTGTTTAGTTTAATTTCCCCACTGGTCTGGTGGTTTCCTTCTTTATTCAATATTGAGCTTACTGTATTCTCAAGTGTAAAACTTTCCCTTGCACTTGAAGCTCTGAAAGAAACATGCAGTTTCTCCAATTGGATTCTTCTAATGCCCTACCTGGCCCAGGGGATTTAAGTCTGGCATGAAAAGATATCTTATGTGTATAAACTGTTTAAGTGCTTTTCATAATCTAATGGCTTTTGCCAGGGTCTAAAATATTCAGTAGCAAAAACAATGCCTCAAACTGGTTTTGCACACTTCACAAAAAATGCTAATCATTTACTACTTGAAAATCTACTGTCCATAGTTATAACATTTTAGTGCATGTCTAACTTGCTCTTTCTTTTATTTTAAAGCAATCATGTCATATCTCTCTCTATTCATATACATATATGTATATACATACATACATACATATAAAATCTCTCTTCAAATTCAGCCTGCCTGTTGAGGAGGCTCCTTTTTACCATATTATTGTATTAACATCATAGTATCAGAAAAACAGGGCATCATGTGATGATATTTTCTTTAATTTTCTAAAGCCATAAAGTTTTTTAGACAGATGTTTAAAATAAAATGCAAAGCAAAAAAGAATTGTTTTTCCTTTTTGGTAACATTACATTTTTTTTTTTTTTCAATATAAATGTCCCACAGTGATCTATCATCCTTCTCAAAATTACGAGGAGTCCTGGGAGGGACATTCCAGTGACTGATGGGATGGAAAGCATTTTCGTTTAAGTCTCCTAAGATAGTGTATCTCAGTTAATATCTGCCTTGTATTTGTATTTGCTATCATTTGTAAAAAAATAGATTCTAAGAAGCTGAGAGTAACAAATATGATGAATCATTAAATAATATTGCCAGAGTTTAATTCTTGAAATCAAGGGTCAGAGAAGACATGCTCGCAAACCTGCTCCTTTGTTCTGAGTAGCACATAGAAAACAATCCCACTCTGGAGACTCCAGGACAAAGTAAACACCTAGGTCTGGAGGACTGCCGTAGACAAAATATATTCTCATCTGTATTCACTTGGGAAATAGCAGGTACAATTAGACAATCCCCAGTAAAATCTGTAACATAAATTCTAACGGGCATGAGTTAATAGTTGTCCTCACAAATGGCTAATAGGGTTAAGAGATTTTGCACTTGAAACAACAGATACATCAGTCAGGAAAGGCCAAGATATACTGTAGTAATGAACAAACTCCAAACTTTATTTTCCTAAAACAATGAAGGCTCATTTTGTTACTTATTCTATATGTCATTTGCTCTAAATATTCATTCCACCTTGTCATCATTCTCACTGTGGGACCCAGGCTGTTGGAAGAGTCATGTCAATAATATATCCACTTGCTCTGATAAAGGTTAAATAGCAGAGGGTGCTGTAGGACCATTTACAGGGGCACCTGGGTGGCTCATTCGGTTAAGCGTCCGACTTCGGCTCAGTCATGATCTCACGGTTCCTGAGTTCAAGCCCTGTGTCGGGCTCTGTGCTGACAGCTCAGAACCTGCAGGCTGCTTCGGATTCTGTATCTCCCTCTCTCTCTGACGCTCCCCTACTCATGCTGCCTCTCTCTCTCTCTCTCAGAAATAAATAAAACATTAAAATTTTTTTTAAATAATAATAAAGAAATGCTCAACCCAGAAGTGACACATACACGTTCTACTCGTACTGCATGGACTAAAATGGTCACATACCCCCTCCCCTACAAAGCACAAGGGGACAGGGAATAAAATGCTACCAGATGACAGGAAGACATAAATATCTAGCAAACAACAGTAGTAAGTACCATAGTTGGCCAAGGTCTTTGTGTCCCTTATGGCCATTTATTTTTAGTAAAAGAGAACTACAATATCTAAAGTGTTTTGCTAACAGCTCCTTTCAAGAGTGATTATGCTTATATTTTATGCTTCTTTGAAGGAATTCTTGTTACCATCAATGTTTCAAATATTAGTGAATCATATTTGAATATTTTTATAGACCTGTATTTTCTGCCTTGGATGAAGTAATTAAAGTGATTGGCTCACTTTTTTCCTTAAAAAGGCATCTTCTATTCCCATTCAACTGAATTATGCCAACTCTTGAATTTTAGATGATCAGACCTTTGAAGAATTTTACCTTCAGATAGAGGGCATGGAAATGAATGATAGCTAGATACCACTTGACAATGTATTTGAAAAGGAACAAAAAAAGAATAAAAGTGATTTTAGATGCTTTCTGATTCATTCTGTATTGGCATTTCTATCTTTTTGGGGAAAAAAGACTAAATTAGAGCCCTGCAAAGAGAGATGAGAAATGCTTCCCTTTTATTTTGGCAGGATCATATAGAAATTGCAACGAAAACAAAATCACTTTTGTGATGTGAAGGATTTATGCCCAAGCCTGAATCAAATTAGTTATATAACCTGAGACAATTATTTATCCTTTCAGCAAACTATGGCAAACTATGACCTATGGGCAAAATCCAGCTTGTTGCACGTTTTGTATGATCCACAGCTGTGTTTTATATTTTTAAATTATTGAAAAATATTTAAAATATACTATTTTGTGACTCATGAAAAATATATGAAGTTTAAAGCCCAGTGTCCATAAATAGAATTTTGAAACAGTATAATACTGTTTATTAATTAATAATATAAAATAATAATAAATTAATTATTAATAATTAATTAACCATACATATTGTCTATTACTGCTTTTATGCTTTAATAACAGAACTAAATAGTTGCAACAGAGACTATGGTATTGCAGACTCTAAAGAGTGGGTGATTATTGCACTTAAAACTTGACAAACAAGGCTCTGAGTTTGGTGACAACAAAGAGATAAAATATCAGACTGAAAATGTGGGACAAAATACTTCCAAAGACTAGGTTTTAGAGAGATGATGGAAGATTTTGCTCTAATGAAAAAAAAAAAGAACTACTTTCTTTTTAAAAAGTTTTTATGTCTGTCTATTTTTGAAAGACAAAGCGTGAGTAGGGGAGGGCCAGAGAGAGGGGGAGCCCCAGAATCTGAGGCAGGGTCCAGGCTCTGAGCTGTCAGCATAGAGCCTGATGCAGGGCTTGAACTCACCAACCATGAGATCATGACCTGAGCTAAAGTCCGATGCTTAACCAACTAGACTACCCAGGGACCCCAAAACAAATTGCTTTTTACAAGAAAGCATATGAAAATAATAGAGGGCAATTTGTATCTCATAAAATAAAATATTCTCAGATTAATAGAAACACTGAAAGTTCAATCAAAGAAACTCTTTCAGAAAACATGAAAATACAAAAACATGGGCAATAGAATAAGAGAAACAATAAAATAGAAGATAAATACTGGAGATACCATTTCTATCTAATAAGAATTGTATAAAAAAGGCAACAAAGTAAAGTGTGGCAGAGAATTTTAAAAGCAGCATTTACAAAAAAACAATGTTTCATAATTGAAGTATAGAGTCTCTGGACTGAAAGCTACATATTTACTTTGAAATTTAAGAATATGAAGTACAAAGACAAGACCCTAAAGTCTTCCATAGAGAAAAAGTGACATGCACAGTCATTGGACTGTTCAACAGCAACCCAGAAAACTATTCTCTTTCTTGTTCATTTAGCTCTAATCACACTCGCCTCTTCTCTCTTCTTTGAATGAACCAAGTCTCTGCATTTGTTGTTATCCTGTCTATAACGCCTTTTCCATAGATAATTACACGGCTTGCTTCCTCAATATATTCAGGAATTTATCCTATTTTTTCCAAGAGAAGATAGCAGACCCATAGTTACTTCAATGTGTGATGCACAATGCCCAGTGAACAATTCAAGTTCAGGTCATGATACAAAATAAGAAAATGTAATCCACAATAAAAAGCAATCTGTCAGGAGAGAAAAAAACACAAGATAATCAGATTCTTGAGATTGGTAAACAAAAACATTAAGACAACCACAGTAAGTAGTTTAAGGAGTTAAGGGAATAAAAGTTTATAATGGTTATACAGATATGATTATTGACAGAGAAATTAAAATTATGAAGTAAACAATAAATAGTAAAATTTGTAGGGTGAGCTTTATAGTAGATTGGAGACAGCAAAAAATGGGGTCATTTTTATAGGCTAGATTAATAGAAATTATTCAGTCTAAGCAACCAAGGGAATAAATACTGAAAACTAAAATAAACAGGGTTCAATGGCCTTTGGAACAACATTGTTTAGCTTAATATCCACTAAATTAGAGTCCTAGAAGTAAATTAAAGGATTAAATTAAATTAAATACCAACTCATGATCCAAAAAATCTCAATAACAATTAAGCATTTTAAGCCCAGAGAAAATAGCACCTAGACATACTGTATTTGCTGAAAAGTAAATAGAATAAAACATTCTTGAAAGGCCCCAGAAATAAATGGTATGTTACATGTAAGAAAACAACTATGCCCAAGATAACAGATTTGTGTTTAAATAAGAGCCTCTTAATAATTTGAACTTAATAATTATATTGTGGTATATAAAATCGTGATATTGTTCTTAGGAAATACACACTGAAGATTTAAGTGATATGATGTCTGTAACCTTTAAATGATTTAGAAAAATGTGTAGATATATACATGTAGGCTTATGAGAGTTCCTGTTACTCTTACTAAAACTTTGCTAAAAGTTTGAAATTTGTAAATATATGCAAGACATAAAAAGAGCGAAAGAGCTGAATGTATAATTTTACGTGTATCACAACTTTTTTAATGTTTATTTATTTTTTGAGAGAGAAATAGAGCATCAGCAGGGGAGATGCAGAGAGAGAGACACACAGAATCCAAAGCAGCCTCTAGGCTCTGAGCTATTAGCAAAAGCCCAATGTGGGGACTGACTCACAAACCAGTGAGATCATAACCTGAGCTTAAGTACAAAGCTTAATCGACTGAGTCATCTAGGAGCTCCTGTGTGTATTATAAAAGATTGATAAACATTTAATTTGCAATGATGGAAGCCATTCAAACTTTTAGTAGAGTAAGCAGTCTCTGTTTGACTTAATTGTTGACATAAAAATATGTGTCCGTATAGCTAGATTTTTAAATTTTTTTCTAGATAAACTGGAAATTCAGAACTTTATGTGAAATTTTATAATTTCACATGTCAGTACAAAATAAAAAGTTTATATTGCATATTTGAAACCATGAATTTGTCATCTCACTATTAATACACAATATTGCAAAGTCGCTCTATATTTTCATAAAATAATGCAAAATTTTAGTTAAGATTGATTTTTCAGGGGCGCCTGGGTGGCTTAGTCGGTGAAGCGTCCGACTTTCACTTAGGTCCTGATCTCACGGTTCGTGGGTTTGAGCCTCGCGTCAGGCTCTGTGCTGACTGCCAGCTCAGAGCCTGGAGCCTGCTTCGGAGTCTGTGTCTCTCTGAGTCTCTCTCTCTGACCCTCCCCTTCTCATGCTGTCTCTCTCTCACTCTCCTAGAAATAAATTAAAAAATATATTAAAAAAAGATTGATTTTTCAATAATGAACACTTTAATATGGACACTTTAGGTCATGACATATTTCTATACTCATTAACACCTATTATACTTTTTATATTGTTGCTAAATTGTATATTTAAAAATTATTTTACATGCTTATTATTGTCTTTGTTTAAGAGTTGAGTTAGTAAAAATAATGGCTAAGATTTTCTAAATTTTGTGTTTCTAATATTTTCACATATAATTTTTTTATATTTTAGCTTTATAAACATTATGAATTTACCATTTTAAAGTATGTATATCCCAAATTCCTTCTATTCTTTTCATTTCTGAGAATAATGAAGATAGTAAGGGTTAGGGTGAAAACCAGGTCTCTATTGCCAGGGACTATATTTAGGATTTTGCACATAGTACTATAGTGAACACAGAAACTAAAGACTGGAGCAAAACCATAATAACTTCAGAAGTCCTATCAACTCTTGGAGATAGGGTTACTGGATAGTGGAAAGTCACCATAACTGAATGGAGGCAAAGTTACTGTTAAAATTGGTTTATAGGGTCAGGTTTATGGCCTAGAAAACGAAACAATATACAAATAGAGCAATAAGTGTTTGGGGGGAGAGGGGTGTGAGGTCATAACATTTAAGGGAATAGTGAGGTAGAAATGAACAGAAAAATAAAATTCTGGTTATTTGTGTAAACACCTATTGGTGTCTACACATTTAGTTAAAGAGTTGGCATGAAGAATAGTGTATACATGAGTAAGCCTGACTTAGAAAGTCAGAGGTAAAATGGATGTTCATACTATAGATAACACGGTCAATAAAGTAAATCAGATCCATTTGCCCATATTAAATTTTAGAAGCTCATCTGATAGCATTGATGTGATTAATGAATCCCTATTCCACTTTTATATGTACAGCAGGTGTTGGTTCTTTGTATGCTGTGAGAATTGTGAGTTGTACTATAATCGTAATAGCCTGATTGATGGTTAAACTGTCAACATTATAATGCTGTTTCCTGAACCTTGAGCCCATATTACATCAAAGACAAAATAACGATATCAGTCCTAATATACTGTAAAATATCCAGCATTTATCTTGTCTTATTAAGGTATCTCTTACAGTCTTTACTTGTCCTAGGTCCATAGCCACACTGCTAATGTGCTCATACTTTCTGGTGATCTCAGAAGGGTTTGTTTTCATTGATTAAATAATGTCACTTTTCATTCTCCTCACGCACTCCCACATTTTCTCAGAATCTTTCTCTTTACTAGATAATTATTTATTTTTAATTATTTTAAATTATTTTTGAGAAACAGAGAGGCAGAACGTGCATGGGGGAGGGGCAAAGGGAGAGGGAGACACAGAATCTGAAGCAGGTCCCAGGTTCTGAGCTGTTAGCAGCGCAGAGCCCTACACCAGGCTCGAACCCAGGCATGGTGAGATCATGACCTGAGCTGAAGCCAAATGCTTAACTGACTGAGCCACCCAGGCTGTCCCAAATAGATAATACTTTATATCTATTTAAATATATTACTATGATTAATATTTAAAGTAATTTATATATATAAATTATATTCACATACATCTGTCTATATATGTCTATATCTGTGTATAGATAGATATAGAGATAGAGATAAAACAAAATCAGAATGTAAGATCCCTAGAGTGATATAAAAGTCTCTGTCTTTCTAAAATCTAGTTTTTTTGTAGGGCACTTGGGTGGATCAGTTGGGTAAATGACCGACTTTGGCTCAGGTCATGATCTTGCGGTTTGTGAGTTCGAGCCCCGCTTTGGACCCTGTGCTGACAGCTCAGGACCTGGAGCCTGTTTCAGATTCTGTGTCTCTCTCTCTTTCTGCCCCTCCCCTGCTGGCACTCTGTCTCTGTCTCTCTGTCTCTCTCTCTTGAAAATAAATAAACATTTAAAAAATAAAATCTAGTCTTTGTAATGAAGAAAATAATCAAGATATAATTTTAAAAATATAATACATCAATACATAATTTGTTATTTTGTCTCTGTATTAGGCAAAAAACTTTCTTCCCCCAATTTGAATACCTTTGGATTCATATATATATACACATATATGAACACATGCACACACACATACAGGAGTCAGAGCTCCTACTTTCCGCAGGGTTTAAGTAGTAAGAACAGGCCAGCACAACACTTTTCTTCAGTGCTTCATTCAGGAAAAGGTCTGTTTATCACCCTGAGACACACGTATATCAAAGACTACCAGGCTACTAATCCCAGCATAACATCCTAGGGTTGTGGAAAGGGAGGAGGCATTAGTTGTTAGTAACACTATTGTGATTAAGTGAAATGGGCAGGTTAGAGGAATTTTAATTCTTTCATCTTCTGATCCTTTTCTGTCACACTGTAGCTCTTGGAAGGTTCCTGCCATAAAGAAACTCTCAGGAGAGATGACTGAGATCACAGCATGGACAAAATAAGTATGTCTAACAGTCAAGCTGCCCATCCAGCACTGATATTGCTGCCCCATCAGATTATTTTTCTTGGTAAGCCAAGATATGCAGACTCTACTCAATACAGAGCTCTGATATATTCAAGTCCTTGCTTGAAGTAAAACCTACATCCCATTCTGTGGGTCAAACCACCGTGGTACAAGGCGTAGTGTTCTTGCCCTGAGGTTTAGGGTTGGGTTTTCTTTTATAACCGCTTTTATTGAAATAATTTATAGGAGGAATTCTTAGCAGATTTAATTGACAGAATATGCAAAATCAACTAAATAGAACTCTATACAAAAAATTAACTTGCCAATCATGGTGATTTAGATAGTTTAGAAAGGGCTTTCATAATTACATATATTTTTTCCTTGTGCAAAATAAACTGAATTTTAAGAATGTTATCTACCACTAATTGCAAAATACAAAATGCCTGGTTGTTCTGATTTGTGCAGGTAATTTTCTAACTATTTATTTAAAGTTGGTATGCATAATGAATTTACAGCTGATCCTAACCATGATTATAAATACAAATTAAGTATTGAAAATTATCATATTAAACACAAAACTCTTTAGTTCGTACAAAAGAGTTTTGTATTTTACACAATTAAAAATGGTGAAGAATTGAAATTAATATACAGGCCAAATGGGACAGATATGTGGCATATATGGAAACATGATGAAGACTTTAAGATACAAAACAGATGAACAAAAGGGAAGGGAAGCAAAAGTAATATAAAAACAGGGAGGAGGACAAAAACATAAGAGACTCTTAAATATGGAGAACAAACGAGGGTTACTGGAGGGGAACTGGGAGGGGGGATGGGCTAAGTAGGTAAGAGGTATTAAGGAATCTACTCCTGAAATCATTGTTGCACTATATGTCAACTAACTTGAATGTAAATTAAATAAAAAATTAAATTAAAAATTTTTAAAAAGAAATCACAGGAGAGATTGACTAAGTTTGGCCTGGATAAAAAACTAAACCATGTTAACCATTGAAATGTATTATTTGTCAAAGCCACCCACTTAATCAGGATCATACACATGCACATACGGGAACACACAAGCCTGTACACACACATCAGCCTCTGTCCTTAGCCCTGAGTCTTCAACCATGGCAGTTCGAATCTCTTCACCTATACATGTGTCTTTACTCCTATTCCAGAGCTTGGGACCTACTTTGATCCCAAGTTCAGTATAAGTAGTTCTAGGTTAATAGATAGATAGATAGATAGATAGATAGATAGATAGATAGATAGATAGATGATAGATAGATGATAGATAGAGATTAATATGTATGTATGTGTGTATATATATATTGAATGTTTATTCATTTTTGAGAGACAGAGATCGAGTCGGGGAGAGTCAGAGAGAGAGAGGGAGACACAAAATCGGAAGTAGGCTCCAGGCTCTGCACTGGCAGCACAGAACCAGACACAGGCTCGAATCCGTGAACCACAAGATCATGACCTGAGCTTAAATTGGATGCTTAACCAACTGAGTCACCCAGTGCCCCAAGGTTAATATATTTTTAATAATATAGACAAATATATAAGAACCCTGTGATGTGCTATTCAGATAAGTGAAATCTTGTCCACTTGCTCCAGGCACATTGGTCTTCCTTCATGTTGTTGTTCCAGAGGATCTGCACTTGCTGTTCCCTTTGCTTCAAATGCCCTTCCCTACGTACGTGGCTTCTCTTTCATTTTCTACAGGTGTCTGCATAATTGCCATTATGATAAGCCTCTACAAATAGCATCCAGCCTTGCTACTAGCTACTCCTTAGTTTCCTCCTCTTCATTTTTCCTCTGAAGAATTTGTCATCTTCTGACATAAAACATATTTACCTTTCTACTATCTCTCTACCCTCAGTGCATGTCTTCACAAAGCAAGCTTAATGAATCAAAGGCCTTTGTTTTATTTACAGCTATATTCCTAATACCTAAAAGAGTTGCTGGCTAATAGTGGGTGCTTATTAAATTTTTTTTTTATAACTGATGAATTTAAGATGATTTTAATGCTGTGTTCTAAAAGCAATATTCTGGGGCACCTGGGTGGCTTGGTCAGTTAGGCATCTGACTTTTCATTTCAGCTCAGGTCATGATCTCACAGATTGTGAGTTCGTGCCCCCTGTCAGCCTCCATGTTGACATTGTGGAGCCTGCTTGGGATTCTCATGCTCCCCAATTCTCTCTACCCCTTCCACACTCATGTGCAAGTGTGCTCTCTCTCTTTCTCTCTCTCTCAAAAACAAGTAACTAAACCTTAAAAACTGAAAAAAAATAAAAGCAATACTGCAACGATTCTTTCAGTTTTTCAGCTATCATGTTATAGGAAAAGGATACAGAATTCTCCAGGCACAAGTAGAGAAAGAGAACAGTCTTTTGTTACATATAAATAAAAAGGTTATCAGAGAAAGGAAAACAAACAAAATACATCCATCTGGCAGACTGGTGGAAGAATTCCAGGGCCAAGGTCTAATGCTGTTTGACTAAATGGAATTTGTCTTAAACTGAGAAAAGGAATGGCTAGCACTTCTCTAGAAACTCGCTTTAGTAGGAATCATATTTTCATGCTGAATTCAGTCAGCCCAACACTTAACATTTACAATTTTTAAATTTTCACCTGTGATGATTTCATTATCCTTAGAATTTTGTGTATCTGAATGCACAGTTACTTCGATAATTCCTTAACAATGACAATCCCCTGTATATCTTAAAACATTTTTGTCTTACTAAGATTTGTTCATGTTCATTATTATCAATATTGATGATGTTTGAGCTATAAATTCCCTTCTAGCCCCCTGCTTAATTTGGCTGTTTAGTAGCAAATACTGAGTAGAGTAAGAGTACTTGAGAATTGGCTCTGAATTATTTTTATGAATGATAGAATTTGTCCCCCCCACACAGCAAAAACTGATGGGAAACACTGGAAAATAAAAAATCTCAGGAGAGCTGGGCTTCACATCTTCTCCTCCAAGGTGGTGACTCTATCTAGATGAATGTTGCTGCTACTGCACCTGTCTGGATCTCGGGAAAGTACTGCCCTGGAAAAGGAGTATCTTGTGATGAGGTAAGAAACCGGATGCAGAGGCTTCAAAAAGAGTGAAGGCCAAGGTTTCTCATTTACTCCTTAGGACAAGATTACCACTTTTCTAGGTACTTTTCAAGAAAAAAATTAAATAAAAAGGACAATATTCACCAGCACATTCATAATATGAAATTCCAGGCATCTGCTATGAAATTAGCAGATTTTTTTAAAAAGTGTTTATTTTTGTGAGAGAGAGTGTGCGTGTGTCAGGGAGGGACAGAGGATCCCATGTGGACTCCGTGCTGACACCAGAGAGCACCATGTGGAGCTCGAACTCAGGAACCAAACTGTGAAATCATGGCCTGAGCTGAAATCAGAGGTTCAACCAACTGAGCCACTCAGAGGACCCCAAATTAATAGATTGTTAATTGTTAAGGGGTTACAATATTTTTAAGATTCCTTAACTGACATATAAATTCTAAACAAATTTGAAAAATTAAAGTATATGTATTTGCATGCCAAATACAGAAATAGATTAAGTGTATACCATATACTAGACAAAGGTTTTGGTATACAAATGTATCTGTTAATCCATTGCCAACACACACACACACACACACACACACACACACACATACACACACGAGATGAAAGATTGAAGCTCAGAAGTTAAATACCCTGCTCAAGGTCACAAAACCAGTAAGTTCAAAGCTGTATTTACACTTTGGTCTTCTGACTCAAACTCCAGTAATTGTTCGCCTATATCATAGCTACTTCTTTTGATGATCTAAAATAGAATGGATACTTCATGCTTATATTTTAATATTATGTTTATATTGCTGGCATTCTCAATTATTTACTTTATGCCCTATCATGTTTTTGAAAACAATATCCTAGCTTTACCTGAGGAAAAGTAATTGTCAGAGTTAGTTGTTAATGATATCATTTCTCTTGCTTGTTCTACTTCTGAGTTATTTTTATCTTGTGGTTTATTTATTTTGGCACAGCAAGATTCACAGCTTCCTCTGCAATTTTATAAAATGTTCTTGCCTCATAACCTTGTTGGCTGTCCTAATTGCAATGGTCCTTTAAAATAAAGTGAATTTGGAATGTTATTTAAATACTTCTAAAGTTTTCTGTTTTATGCACTTTTGCCACATACAGAGTAGAGCATATTTGTGACTGTGATGCACATTTTTCTTTCTCCATCTTCTCTACTCCTTATCTATATCCAGGGATTTTCTTGGAGATGTATACCTTATACTTTTGACTTCAGAGAGTGTCTAAATAAGTAGTTTTGATTAGTTTCCATATCGTATTGAAATAATTTCTTTGTCCAAGAGCAGAGAATATTACTATTAACCTAAAAGTTTTATTTTAAAAATTTCAGTATTGCTGCTCTGTTTTTGAAAATGCCAGCTAATCAATTTGTTAAACCAGTCATATAGCTATATTTTACATATTAGTGTTGTACTTGTGTATTTTTACTTGGTGTGTGTGTGTGTGTGTGTGTGTGTGTGTGTTTTGTGTGTGTGTGAAATGCCTATCCCACTTCGGAGTACACTGCTGCATTGCTCATTCAACAAATGTTTATTGAGCATTTACAATAAACATACACTGTGATAAGTTGAGAATGTAGATCTACCCTCTCAAAGGCTTACAATGAAGATAGAACCTCCATCAAATATTTCCATACAGTGCAGTGCTAAGTCCATTCCACATAAGTGCACAGGGCACTGCAGGTTTATAGAATTATCAAGAACAGTAAGTGTAGTAGAAAATTGATGTGTAGAAGCCAGATATTTGAAACAAGGTTGTGGCATTAGGAATTTGCAGATTGCTTCTTTAAGCTGAAGTGAAAATTATGTGGACAATGGGTATTGACTTAGAGGTAGGCAGGGATCAGCTTCTAAATGCCTCAGGCAAAAAGTTTAAACATTGTGATAAAACCTAGGGAGAATAAAGATAAACTTACTACCTGTGAGGTTCTTCATAGATGTTTCTATTTATGGTAAAAGGGTGGTTGACCATTGATTTATTTAAAAAGCCAGAGAGAATCTTTTCAATTAACTGTATGATATGCTTGAAATTTTCCACTGTGGTTAGTTTTTGGATAATTAACCTATAAGAAAAATTCAAACTCTCCATTTCTCTCATCATGTGTTTGATTAGCTCTAATAACTAGCCAAACTCTAATTAGAAATAAAAATTTATTTTAATACTAGCTGATATAGGATGTAGAGGGAAAATTAGAAGTCCCAAGTTCCAGTTTCATTCTTAGCAATTATTAGCTAGGAGATAGATTAAGTGAGGCTATCAATCAGATACCATCCTATGTATTTATATACATTTTTATTTTACCACTGCCTATGAAACTAGTCTTATCATCTTTACTGTGTATGTGTGTTTGTGTGTGTGTGTAAGAAGATTTTTTCAAACAGGTTAGGTGTAAGTATCTTCCCCAGGTTGCTAAAGGTAACAGGTGACAAGAAGTAAGTTTTAAACCAGATGTATCTGATTCAGAGTCTGAATTTTCTATTCCTTCCTCATTTCATTCCCCAGGCAATTTTAATTACTTCTTTTATAAAGTTAAAGATTTTGTTAGATCATTGGTTATCAAAGTATGGTCCCCATATCAGTAATACCTAGGAACATGTTAGAAGTACAAATCCTTGGCCCCCATACCAGACCTACAGAATCAAAACCTCCAAAAGTGAATACAGAAATCAGGGTTTTAGAAATTTTCCTAGCTTATTGTTCCACAAATGAAAATTTGAAAAACTACCCTATTAGAATATCATGTCTTGCACGATGTTTTTCAACCTTGACTACATATTAGAATAACCTTAAGGGCTGGAAAAATACTAGTATTTTGGCAACCTCACAAGAAATTGTGATTTATAATAATTGTTCTGAAATTGAGTGCTCTCTCAGTGTGTACCCTATATACATGTGTATTCACACACACACACACACACACACACACACACACACACACAGTGTGTATCATCTATAGACATGTATATAGTCTCCCAGGGGATTCCAAATGTGTATTTAAGGTTGAGAAACATTGTAATTGATCAGTGCTTCTCATATTTAATGTGTATTTAAAATACCTGGGGATCCTGAAAAAGTGCTACTCTGGTTCAGTGTGTCCAATTGATGTTGAGATTCCGGAATTCTTGCAATCTACCAGATGATGTTGATGTTGTTGGTCCACAAGAAATACTGAACAGTAAAGTCACCATAAGCCTCCTACAGGATGGTGTTCAGAGAGCTTCCAGGCTGGTGAACATGTAGAGATTTGGGGAGAGTCATGATCTCAGAGATGGCACAGAAGCTTTGCGTCATTTCCCCAGCTTTGCCCTATGTGTCTCTTCCATCTGGCATTTCCTGAGTTATATCCTTTTCTAATAAGCCAGTAATCTAGTAAATAAAATGCTTCTCTGAATTCTGTGAGCCACTTGGCAAATTAATCAAACCCAAAGAGGGGGGCATGGGAATCTTTGTAATACAAGTAAGAGTCTGGGCTTGCAAATAACATCTGAAGTGGGTAGGGATTCAGTTTTGTGGGACTGAGCTCTCACCTGTGGAATTTGATGTTATTATTGAGTAGTTAGTGTCAGGATTGAGTTGAATTGAGTTGAATTGTAGAACATCCAGGTGGTGTTCCCAGAGAATTAATTGTTCATGTGGAGACTCCCTCCGCCTCCAGTATAATTAAATCTGAATAAATTTATAGTATTTCCATGTTATAAATATTTAATACCTTATTATTATTACTGTTATTAATAATACTACTGTGAACTTTTCATTCTAGCTTGACCCATATTAAAGCAGTTTAATATATTTTTCGTGGCAATGTATAACATGTGAAAAATCTACATGAGTTTTTATGATTTACATAGAATTGTGCTGAAAATTTACGGCAAAATCGGAATGAAAAAATAAGAAAACCACAACCCATTTATTTATCCTTAGCACCTATGTGGTAGACACATGTACAATGTATACCATCAAAAACTGCATAATACAGAGTAATTGGCTACCAGGTATGGTGTTTTTAATCGCCTGACTAGTGCTTTACACATTTTAGTATAAACCTTATCACCTATTTGGGTATATACCCTTTTCTGAAAGTCCTTGAATTCTGAGATATGTGACTTCTAACAGAACTATTCTTTGATCCAAATGCTTTCTGTTAAATACAAAGGATTTCTGAAGAGCTTCTTCACAATGCAGTATTCAAAAGAAGTTTGTTGGATATAATAACTAATTAAATTCATAGTTTCTGATTTTAACAGACCTCAAATTGCTTTATATTTTCCCTTAGAGAGTTTGACCTACTTAGCAGATTGGAGAACTTTGTGATCTGAATCATATTCCTGCCTGACAGCAGGAATTCAAATCCCTTGAGGACTTACCTTAAGTAGGATTCATTAGTCCTCTGTAGCCCAGTGCCCCAGCTGCCCATGCTGAAGACAAAAGGGTAGCCAATTTAATTAACCACAGCCTCAAGGAGCATAATTCATTACCAATTTTTTCAAGTAATCTAAGACGATATCAATGCTCCCAATGAAAAGATAGATGGAGCCAAGTGGTCTATTTAGGAAAGAAATCCCTTAAATCGAATTGCTCTTTTGACTATTTAATTGAAGGTAAAATTAGAGGCCATGACAAGACCACAAAACATCATCAGAGTAGAGAGACCTATATTTCTTTTATGTGATAAGAAGTCAATAAAGTATACAATTAAGCGTTGAGAGAAGAATTATCTGTAAACCATTGTACCAAAACATTGTATCTCTTCTGCTACTCATTTATTTAACTAATTTTATGGCAAATGAACAACAGTTGAATGGTTTATTTCACTGTTATTTACAATAAATGTCTGACATAAATCCAGTAACTAGAGGGAGGCTCCCAATGATTCATTAACTTACTTTACTCACTTCTATATTAGATGCCTACGACGTGTTGTGCTAAATGCAGAGAAGGTAAAAACTTTTTTTATGGTTTTGAAATGCGAACCGCTTATTAAGAAAAAGGAGATAATCATATATAAAATGATATTTGGAGGAAATGTTATGTGAATTGGGTCTGAAAGAGAGATTTGGAAATCACAAGGGGGAAGATAGGTGAAGGAGACTTGATATTGGGAATATTATGTGAAGTGAAACACTGGCGTGTCCCTAATCTTCTGTGGTAGCATGACTGGACAAATGAATGAAACCGAGGTAGAAAGAAAATAAAATTATTGATGACAACTATGCCCTCATTTTATGGATTATGTACTTGAATATGTTTTTTTCCATATATCAAGGTTTTCAATCTTATCTTCACCTTGATAAATGAAGCATTGAGAATTAAGAAGATGTGTACAAAGTCCCATGTGATTTATATGTGATAAATGAAATCCCATGGCTTCACCCACATGACTACCTGATGCAAGCTTGCAAATCTTTTCATACTCTGTACTAACCACACAACTGGTAGGTGTTTTAAGGTTATAATCTATAGACAAGTATTGATCCATTATAATCAGGAGATCCATGATTATACTTGATTTCAGACAGACACACACACACTGAAAACAAAAACAAAATAACAAAGCCAGAAAGCAAGCAACACATTAGATTTTTTATAGAAAGGATGTTGAATACAGTAAGAGATTAAGAGAATTGAAGTAATTTCAAATTATTTTAAAAATAATTTGGTATTTGAATAAATGTTAGAAATATGAATATAATCATTTATCTTTGATTAAAAATATATATGTGATACATCTTATGTGCATTGCCTCATTTTTAGTAAGAGGTACATGGTGTATTAAAAAGTATATTGTCCTTGTCATTATTATGTATCTTGCAGGGAATATAGACATAAAACAAATAGATATAGTAATAAATGCAACTTAATATAAATTTCATTGAATTAAAAGAATATTAACAAGTTCACACTGTGTGTTACACAACTACATTTAAGTACAAGTACAGCAGCACTTCTTATAAATTCAAGAATCAACAATTGTTGAATGTTTACTGTGTACTGGAAACACATCAAAAGACACAATAAACTTCAGCTGCTTGAGTCTAAGCCCTATATTTTCCCAAGGTAACTGGTTGGAGAGACTTTGAGGCCCTATATTGATTTTCATCTACTTTGCACTACTCTTTGAAACTAGATGTGATCATTTCAAATTGCAGCCTCCAATTTCGAAAATATCTGTGTGCAAGGTCTGACAGAAACATAATAAAATAACTTATTAGGGAAAACTATTTTTGACAAGCTCTTCCAACTCTTGAGAAGTTCCAATTTATTTATGCCGAGCTCTGCTTCCTCCTCAATCCATATGCCACTGAAATGTGTACCATTCTTCTCAGCTCCTCAACTTAATGCACAAGCATCTGTTTCCATAATTGCAAAAACTTAGCAATAGATGTGCATATAGGGTTAGATGGTCAATGATATTCAGTTCTCACTGCAGTAAATTGAAGACTGATCAGATAATTGTATTGTTAAATATAAAATGGCTATTATTTCACTAGACCAAAAAAAACCCACATTGGTTTAAAATTTTTTTAAAAAATCAAAGGAAAACATTTAAATGACTTACAGTAGAGTAAGAACTAAAACATAAAAGTGATAATTCTTAAGTGTATTTTAAGATGGGCTAAGTGTAAAGAAGCCTGTCTTACTTATCTATTGCCATGTAATAAATTACCCCAAATCTTAGCAGCTCAAAACAATATGTGTTTATTGTCTCACAGTTTCTATGGGTCCAGATTCCAGGCACAGCTGAACTGGTTCTTCTACCTCAGAAGCTCTCAAAGGCTGCCATTCATGGAAGGTTGGACTACAATCATCTCGACTGGAAAAGGGTCTGCTTTCAAACTTTTGTGGTGCGATTATTATTCACTGTCTTTGGCCTCTCTAACATGGTGGCTTGCTTTATGAAAGCATGCAATTCATGAGAGCATTAGGTCTGCTGACATTACAGAAATCACAGTCTGTTGTAACCTAATCATGAAAGTAATGACCCATTACCTTTTTTATATTCTATTAAATAGAAGCAAGTCCCCAAGTCTATCCCACTCTCAAGGCCTGAATACCAAAAGAGATCATTGCAGACCATCTTAGAGTCTGCCCACCAAAGTCCTTATATGCATATCTATGATGGAGGAGCTCTCAGGAGGCTATAAATAGCTGCTGCTATAACTTTGATCACAAAAATTAGAAATACAATTTACCTCCACTTGCCAATAAAAAATCCAAATTGTCCTTTGAAGATAAAAGTTTGCAAATATTTACATATACATTTTTAACCTAATCCTTATTAAAATTGTGCTAAAAATCAGATGTATTTTTCTCATTTCTGTAATTTTAGTGCAATTCACAATTAAAAGCACAATTTAGTATACAGTTCTAATTATTTGAAAATTACAAAGGTAAATATTTGCAATTATTTATCACTCCGTATCAAAGCAACTACAAAAGGGTGAAATCCTTGAACAATATAATGCATTGATTAGTTAATATAGCTAAAAACATATGTGTGTGAATATGAGCAATATTCATTGATACATAATTAAACATTTGCATATATTAGCAGCAATTGTTGTCGTCGATTCCTATGTGCCACGAACTGTTGTATGGGTGACAGGCGCAGGAGCAAATAAAACAGGAAATGTCGTTGCTCACATGGTGTTTGTATCCCAGAGTGGTAATGAGACAACTAACAAAAAGGCAGAAGTCGGGGCGCCTGGGTGGCTCAGTCGGTTAACCTTCCGACTTCCGCTCAGGTCCTGATTTCAGCGGTTCGTGGGTTCGAGCCCCATGTCGGGCTCTGTGCTGACTGCCAGCTCAGAGCCTGGAGCCTGCTTCAGATTCTGTATCTCCCTCTCTCTCTGACCCTTCCCTGCTCACGCTGTGTGTCTCTCTCTCTCAGAAATAAATAAAAACATTAAATTTTTTTTAAAAAGGCAGAAGTCAATCACCGTAAGATGCTGATAACAAGCAAGTAAAACAGGTGATGAGTCATAGTGGTAGGGACACTTCTGAAGGTTGGCTGCATGACGCAGGACTCAGGGGATAACAATATTTGACCAAAGACCTGAATGACAGTTTCATTATTATCTGAGGTCTGAACATTCTGAAAAGAGGGCAAAGTAAGTCAAATGTCTCTGAAAGCAGGAAAGCCTGCTGAGGACTAAAGATTAGTGTTTGTGTACATAGTGTGTGAAAGATGTGGAGTGGTCCAGATGATTTTGTACGAGCCATTGGGATACTTCAGATAGAATCTTTTTGAATAGTTGAGGTTTATTCTAAGTGAAAGAGGGGGCTATTAGAAAATGTTTATGTGGAAAGTGGCAGGAACTGGAGACAGCTTTTTGTGTGAAGTCTTGCTGGAAGAGGACCTGTGCCTTACTGTGAAGTAAAGGTATTTTTAAGATATAAAACTTGGGGCACCTGAGTGACTCAGTTGGTTAAGCATCTGACATCAGCTCAGGTCATGATCTTGTGGTTGGTGGGTTCGAGCCCCTCACTGGGTTCTGTGCTGACAGCTCAGAGTCTGGAGCCTAGTTTGGATTCTGTGTGTCTCTCTCTTTGCCGCCTCCCCATTCCCATTCTGTCTCTCTCTCTCTTTCAACGGTAAATAAACATTAAAAAAAAATGAAACATCAGATGGAGCTCAAGCAAAATCAAGTGTCACTTAAACTTTAAAAAATAAGATAGAAAACTCTAGAAAACCATTTTATTTAATTATAGGAACCAACCAACATAAAATGATGTTGCAAAAGAGAGGTGGCCGATTGCAATTCTGCCGACAGTAGGTAGTTTCATAGGACAAGTGGACATGTTGGCGTCAGAGAGAATGTCGGGGTCAAACCACTCAGTGCCACAGGAAGACAAGTAGGTACATGAGTGTGGAAATGAGTTTTTGTTGTAGAAAGAAGAAATGATACAAGAACTTCTTGATGGCATTTTAGGAGGCAAGTGAAACATTAGAATCTCAATAACATTTCTTCATAGGATGAGATTCTATGACTTGTATATATTCCTCTAATCATGTACTCACTGAGAAGCTGTGATTTCAGAGATAAATATGTTTCAAGCTATGCAGTCAAAAAAAAAAAAAGGAAAACTTGCTTTAAACCAGTCATTCTCAAATGCTAGTTGACATTAGATATACAATGAGAAAAATGAAAATACCCTCTGGAGAATTTTTCATGAAGTAAAATTTTCAGTTTTTCAGGAGTTATGGTCTTCCTACTGCTTGTGCTAAAATGTCCTCTTTTAAATTAAATTATGATGATGAAAGATAGATGTGTTTTAATACCATTAACTGGGAAAAGATTAGGAGAGATGACATTCATAGATAGGGGAAACAGTTCTTTTTCTTTTTCCTTTTTCTTTTCTGAGCATCCTCAAATTTTCCCCAAAATATTAGTCAGGTAAAAAAGTTGAATATTTAACTTCTTTTATAAGAGAAAGGATATTAAAAGGTAATAAATGTTGAAGAGTAACTATCACTTTATTGGAGAACAAAAAGCAGTAGAAAACATTCTTGCTTAATATCAGTGCTTCCCTTACACCTTGGTCCTTAAAGAGGCTTATCTGGAGTACTCAGTTTTAAGCATTATTCCTTGTAGGAATCAGAAAACCGGCACATTTGAGTTATCTTTTCAAACATGTGAAATTTATCTGATGATCTCAAACTCATTGATTTCAATAATGTGATTTGTCTGTGTCTCCTTTGCAAATTAAGAAACAGAGACCAACTTTCTTGAAAGGCAACTTTCTATTTGCCTTTTCTAAGAAAAAAGCAGGATCAGGAAATAACCTAGAAAAGAGTAGTATATCCCTATGGAGACTAGAACAAAGAACTCTCAATTCAAGCTCTTTTATTTACGTAAGGATTGTCATTAAATGAAAAACAAGATGTACATGTATCATTACCTATCTACCTATCGATCTATACACATGGCTAGGTACAGAAAGGATGTATTTACATACACATTCACACATGGCATGTATTGGTTATATAGATACGTGTGTGTATATGCACACACACACACACACTACTGTGTGTATCAAACACCATTTTAAGCACTTGGCAAATAATATCCAAGATGTATAGATTGAAATCACTAAGCCTTAGTAATTTTATAGTAATTATATTCTGTGAAATTTGAAATATGTGAATAACTGTAGAAAATTATTTATAAAGGGGTTTTAATGTCATTTTGGTGCTTTCTTTTCTTTTCTTAACACATCAGTTTTAATGACCACTTTTGATCGAAACTATTTTTTGAGGACACTGATGAAATTACAATATCATTGTCTCCTAAATCTAAATTTCTTTTCCGGCAATTACTCCCAAGAATGTCCAACTCCTCACTACCATCTCAGATCCAAATTGTTTAATAGTGTCATCTAAAATTTCATCACTGCCTCTCTATTTTTACAAAAAGTATTAAACTGTGACCAAATAATTAGGCTCAAAATGTCAGATTCATTTTAATTAGTAATGGCTAGCATTTATTGAAAATGTATTATATCCTAGGTCTTTTGTATCCATCATCTCAGGCGATCTTTACAGCAAGAAAAAGTGATTAACATTACTTATTTGCTTCACTTGGTGGAGAAACAGCCCACGGGACTTAAATGAGTGGACTATTCCATGATGGCATCAGGAGCTGAATTCAGTTCATGAACCCCAGATTCATTTCCAGTGAAACTCTTAGGCAGTTGAATATGTGAAAACGATTATTGGTATTTCAAAAGACAAATCCTGTATATTGTCTTGTCTTTTGGAAGTCAGTGAGAAGTTCTGCTAAATAAGTCTTTAGGAAAACATTATGGATAAAGATCCAGGGTTTCTAAGCCCTATTAACATGTATTTTTTTGACCAATTAAAGACTATTTCACAAAGTCAAAAATTTTTTTCTTTATTTTTGTTACCTATATGAGGTTTCTAAGGCTTCCTTAAGGTACACACAGGAATAGACTAATACTTTCTCATGTGACAAAGAAAAGCAGTTATCTTACTTTAAAGAGAATAGTATAAAAGTTATTTATACTATTCATGTATTTCTACTTTTTATTTTTATTTTGAAGTTATGACTAATTATTTATTCCAGATTTATATATTTTAACTTTGACTTTCAAAGATTGGTTAGATTAAAGCTAAAAAAGTTACACTTGTTATTAAAAGATCAGTAGTTATGTTCATATTTTCTTATTGTCTGGCATTTTTATTCTAGCAAAACTTTTATCATTTAATACCAATTAGATTTTATGTTCTTTCTGACCTTAACAGTGTTTCTTTCTAACTCTGTCTCATTTCTTTCTTTCTCTCTCTCTTTCTCTCTCCTCCCTTCCTCCCTCCCTCCCTTCCTTCTTTTCTTCCTTTTTCTTTTCTTTTCTTTTCTTTTCTTTTCTTTTCTTTTCTTTCTTTTCTTTTCTTTCTTTTCTTTTCTTTTCTTTTCTCTTCCTTCCTTCCTTCCTTCCTTCCTTCCTTCCTTCCTTCCTTCCTTTCTTCAAGTTTATTTATTTTTGAGAGAGAGAAAGAGAGCAAATGTGGGAGCAGGAGAGGGGCAGAGAAAGCAGGAGAGAGAGAATCCCAAGTAGTAGGGCTTGATCCCATGATCTGTGAGATCATGACCTGAACCAAAATCACAAGTTGGATGCTTAACTGACTGAGTGACCCAGATGCCCCTCTTTTTCTTATTTAAATAAATACCTATTACACACACAAGTTTTTGGCTTGTTTATACATTTTGCAAACAATTGCCTTACCTTTTCCTGTATAGAAGAGAAATGGAGAAGGCACATGTACTTTCTATTTAGAAAGAACACCACACTAGGAGCCAATCTTGTCTTATGGTGTGGTATTCAAATTAGATTATTGTATTTAAGGTCTCTGTCTCCATTTGCTGGTTACCTCAATGGAAACACAAACCGCCCTTCCTGTCTTAGGGATAGTGAGTATGAAACTATGTAGACAAAAGATGAAGATATGGAAATTCTGGCATTTGTAAAATATTGGAAGTAAAACATTGGAGAAATCATTAAAAATATTGGTATGGAATTAGAGAAGCATGTATAAGGTGGCATGATTTTTTTTTTCATTTTGGTTTTGGTTTGGTTTGGTAAGTAAATGCCTCATTTTAGTAAAGTTGTTAGTCAAATTATGGAAAGAGCCCAAATATCCATCAATGGGTGAATAGATAAAGATGTGGTATGTGTATATATGTAATGGAATATTACTCAGCCATAATAAAGGATGAAATCTTGTCATTTGCAATAACATGGGTGGGGCTAGAGAGTATTATGCTAAGCAAAATAAGTCAGTCAGAGAAAGACAAATGCCATATGATTTCACTCATATGTGGTATTTAAGAAACTGAACAGATGAACATAGAGGGCAAAAAAGAGAGAGATGCAAAGGAGAAAATAGACTCTTAACCATAGAGAACAAACTGAAGACTGCTTTAGGGGAGGTGAGTGGGGGATGGGGTAAATGGTGATGGGTATTGAGAAGGGCACTTGTGATGAGCATTGGGTTTGTAATTAAGGGATGAATCACTAATTCTACACGTGGAACTAATATTACACTGTAAATTAAGTGACTGAAATTTAAATAAAAATAACGAAAATATTTTTTAAAAAATGAGTTACCAATTTTCTTAGAATGTTACTGAATAGGTTCTATGTATGAGGAACTAATTTAGGTGATAGAGATAATAGACAAAGATCTCTAATTTCATGACATTTATACTCTGGTCAGGGGAAACAGATAATGCAAATTAACATAAGAATATATGTTGGAATCTGACACAGCATTGTAGAAAAAGAAGTTTAAAGCACGATAAGGGGGATTAAGGTTACCTGAACATGGAATGTGAGGGTTTAAAATTTTATAAGATTAGGATTCACTCAAACTGAAATAATAGCTAATAGATAAACATTTAGGGAGATCCCTTTAAAACATAAGACAGATTACATTAAAAAGTTTGTTGGTCTTCTATTTTGTTGAAATTAAAAAACCACATTTTTACAATAGTCTATATTTCCTAAGCAACTTAAAGGCAATTTGCTTTCTTAATCAATGACCTTTTCTATATTAGCTATGATAGCAAGAGCTGCTTTAACAGAAAAATATCAAATTTCTCAAATTGTGACTTGATGCATTATGATTTCTTAATTGTTCAGACTTGAAAATGGGTATCTGTGATGAATGAGCTTCTTTTGTAAGTGGTAATTTGTGACCACTTGTGCTCTGGCATTTTCAAGCACGTGGCTTCTTAGGTTGTAAGTTCCCTGGTATCATGACAGAAGGAGCATGTGGGGGTTACTAAGAGACAGTATTTTATTTTTTATCTTTTAATTTTTTTTCTTTTTTTTTTACCTTAAATATTTTATTGTCAATTGGTTTCCATATAACACCCAGTGCTCATCCCAACAAGTGCCCTCCTCCATGCCCATCACCCCCCTTCCCCTCGCCCCCACCCCCATCAGCTCTCAGTTTTTTCTCAGCATTCAAAAGTCTCTCATGGTTTGCCGCCTTCCCTCTCCCCAATTATTTTCCCCCTTCTTCTCCTGCATCATCCTCCATTAACTTCCTCCTAATCCACCTGTATGTGCAAACATATGGTATTTGTCCTTCTCTGCCTGACTTATTTCACTCAGCATAACACCCTCTAGTTCCACCCATG
Organism: Hyaena hyaena; assembly: GCF_003009895.1. Taxonomy (NCBI): domain Eukaryota; kingdom Metazoa; phylum Chordata; class Mammalia; order Carnivora; family Hyaenidae; genus Hyaena; species Hyaena hyaena. The sequence goes on along the minus strand of NW_024081872.1, from coordinate 416,029 downwards.
TTGCTACAAATGGCCAGACTTCATTCTTTCTCATTGCCATGTTGTATTCCATTGTATAAATACACCACATCTTCTTGATCCATTCATCAGTTGATGGACACATCTGCACGGCAAAGGAAACAATCAATAAAACTAATAGGCAACTGACGGAATGGGAAAAGATGGTTGCAAATGACATGTCAGGTAAAAGGTTAGTATCCAAAATCTATAAGGAACTCATCAAACTCCACACCCGAAAAACAAATAATCCAGTGAAGAAATGGGCAGAAGACATGAACAGACACTTCTCCAAAGAGGACATCCAGTTGGCCGACAGACACATGAAATGATGCTCAGTGTCCCTCATCATCAGGGAAATAAAAATCAAAACCACACTGAGATACCACCTCACACTGGTCAGAGTGGCTAAAATGAACAAATCAGGAGACTCTAGATGCTGGTGAGTATGTGGAGAAATGGGCACCCTCATATACTGTTGATGGGAATGTAAGCTGGTGCAATCCCTCTGGAAAACAGTATGGAGGTTCCTCAAAAAATTAACACTAGAACTTCCCTATGACCCAGCAGTAGCACTACTAGGAATTTACCCAAGGGATACAGGAGTGCTGGTGCATAAGGACACATGTACCCCAATGTTCATAGCAGCACTCTCAACAATAGCCAAAACATGGTAAGGGACACTATTTTAGAGTTCTCTCTGGAAATGCACATATTGCTTTCATTTGCATTCCATTGGCTCAAATTCAATTACTATATCACTTCTACAAAGGAGGCAGAGAAACTATTCTGTATGGGCAGAAAAGAGTTGGGTAATCAGCTTGTACTCTTTATAATAATTAACACGTATCACTTCTCTCTGTGTCACTCTGTTCTGCCATACTAGCCTCTGTTGTTCCTGAAATTCTCAGATAATTTCCTGCCTCAAGATCCTTGCATTGGCAAGTCCAAATGCCATTGCATTTCTCTAGACATGCACTTGTCTTCCTCATTTGCTTCATTCCTGTAATTATTCAAATGCTACCTTACTACAGAGACCTTTCCTAGCACTTTATTTGCTCCCTTTTCTGCTTTATTATTCTCTATAACTATCATATATATATAATTGTATGCCGTAAAACCTTGGATTTGAGTAACTTGTTCTGTGAGTGAACCATAGAAGCAAGCAAACATTTCTAATAATTTTTTTCTAAATTTCTGACAGAGAGAGAGAGACAGCATGAGCAGGGGAGGGGTCAGAGAGAGAGGGAGACACAGAACCTGAAGCAGTCTCCAGGCTCTGAGCTAGCTGTCAGCACAGAGCCCGACATGGGGCTGAAACCCATGAACCGTGAGATCATGACCTGAGCCGAAGTCAGACGCTTAAATGACTGAGCCACTCAGGCGTCCCAAACTAATAAATTTTAACTTGATAAATGAGCAATGTCTTGCAATACAAGTAGTACATGACATCAAATGTCACATGATTACAATTGAGCCTTGAAATTCACTTTGATATACAAGTGCTTTGGATTACAAGCATGTTTTCATAACGAATTATGCTCACAAACCAAGGTTTTACTATATATGTATAAAAATCCCCTAACGTAGAATATTTGTTTCACAAAAATAATTATGTCTCTTCTTTTATAACTACCCTTTAAGTCCTGCTTTAGGGTGTTTACTTTGGATTAAGGGTTACATCTGCTTGAATATATATATATACATATATATATGTATATATGTGTGTGTATATGTATGTGTGTGTGTATCTTCCTAACATTTTTTATTGTCTGTATCTTTCACTAAGCCAACAGCCGTATGAGTACAGATGTACAGATTTATTTTCTTTTATCAGTTAATCCTCAGAACAAAGAAATGTATCTACCATATAATAGGTGTTTTATAAATGTGTTTTGGGTGAATGAATAAATTAAGGAGAATGAAAATATTTCTATAATGGCACTTATGTTTTTAAAAATTATGTTTATATATCAATCTCCCTCACTGGACTTCTTGAAGTTAAGAAACAGTACATTTCCTAGTATGTAGAAGATTGAGGATGAATATTGGATGAAGAAAGGAGAATAAAGTAACAGATGAAGAAATTTAAGTCAGGAGAGAATAAATTTTCAATTATAATAGTAGGTGGTTACTATCTAGTATTTGTCTTCTACTTCAATGAGAGAATGTCTTTATTCTGAAAAATATATATATACCCACATATGTTTATATATGTATACTGTATACTATACTGTATTTTGTGTGTGTGTATAAATATTGTGTTCTTACTCATGTTGGTTTCACTCAAAAACTCATGTTGTTTTCTTTATCAGATTGTTTCTCAGCACTTACACATTTCTTTTATTTTTGCTTAACTTAATTCAATATGACTTTGTTCTTCATTAGTGCAATAACCACAATTTGACATTCTTCCTTTATTTAACATAACCCTAATCAAACAGTAAATAATAAGTTATTAAGTATGGGTGTACCATATTCTAAATTTTATGAGATTAAGAAAGGACTTTAACAAAATTAGAATATCATTAAATTTAAAAACAAAGTACAGTCATGCACACCAATGAATCATTATTTCTAGAGAACACAATGGAATGTGCCTATATTTTTGACTTTTAATGATATGCTAATATTTTTAAAATACTTACTCTCATTATTTCCCTTTGTGATAAGATTACATTTCATTTATTTTACTATAGTATTTCAAATTATTGATAATATTCATCTGTAAACTTATATAATTAAAATAGGTATATATGATTATCACTGTCTTGGATTGAATTTTCTGGAGAATTCAAATATCATCTGTGGCTAGATTTTTACCTCTTGTTTATGTCATTTTGCCCTTCTCTTCACTAAATATCATCTTATTTCTCTAACTTGTAAAATGCTCTGATTTTTATTAAAATAGAAAAAAAAATAAAAAGCCTTTTGAAATGATATAGAGAGCCACAATTTGTTAAATTCAATACCAAAAGAGCATCTATGACTCATTCAGGACATAACACTCTAAATTTCCCAAGAATAGGAGGCATACACAGTATAATATATAATACTAATGGTGAGGGTATGATTGTGACTGGCTTATAGAATTAATTCAGAGTACATTCAGTGCAAGTACTTGGGAATGATATTTAGCTTTCAAAATATTAGTTTGCAGAGTTTCAAAGTCTTAAATTTTATTTTATTTTATTTTTTTAAAAAAATTTTAATGTTTTATTTCTAGGAGAGAGAGAGAGACAGCGTGAGGAGGGGAGGGTCAGAGAGAGAGGGAGACACAGACTCTGAAACAGGCTCCAGGCTCTGAGCTGGCAGTCAGCACAGAGCCTGACACGGGGCTCGAACCCACGAACCGTGAGATCATGACCTAAGCGAAAGTCGGATGCTTAACCGACTAAGCCACCCAGGCGCCCCTCAAAGTCTTAAATTTTAAAGGAAAATTGAAATTCTACCTGGAAAACAACCAAGGCAATAGATAGATATAGTCACTATTTCACAAAAATAAGCATCACTTTTTTTATACTTAACCTGTAAACCCTACTTTGGTAAGTTGAGTATTTCAGTGGAGAGACTATACATATTTTCCCTCGTCTAAATTCTGGGCTTACAGGTAGAACCATCTAGTAATATATTTTAAATTATATTTTGCTATAAGCTAATTAGCTAGTGTTTCTTTATTGATATTTACAGTTATTATTTTTTCGTACTATAGACAATCTAGTTTTCTGTGAAAAACAGCCACACAAAGGTAAGTAAATAAAAAAAAAATGTTCTTGGATCTTAGTGCATATAAAAGTTTTCAAGATTTCTTATAATATACTCTCAATAATGCACAAAAGAACAAATGTCCATAGCAATGAGAAGGTATATTAATCACATGCTTGGGGGAAAAGTTTACAGATTAAATAAACAAATAAGGCAATATGTGGTTTTTCTTTAGTATATGTCTTAAAGCAAGCTGCTAAGGATACTTCTACTTAATAGTACTATTTGTTTACAGTTGGTTTAAGTATATATCTATTTCAATGGCAATACAATGCTATTACAAGTGCCTTATAAAATCTGGTTCAAGTAAAGGCCTTGTCGGTACTTAATTCTTACGATAGTTCCAATACTTATACTCCATAATCCACGCCTTATAGTTCTAATAGCCCTTTATACCTGAATGTAGGATGTTTTCTGAAGAATTCTAAGCAACATTTCATTTCACTTCAGTGAAATGTCACACAGACTGAAGTGAAATGTTGATTATTTGCCTTATGGAGAGCCTAAACTAGTTATCAACTAGATGGGTATACTTTTTTTGGTAACAATTTGACTCAGACCTCAAATAGGCAATAAAATAGAATAAAACATTCATTTGCCTAGGCAAACTTCAAGAATTGTAGGCTGTGATATTATTTATTTTCAATGTAAGAAAGAACTTTTTAATAATAACATTTCTTAAAATGGAAATTCCAAGAACTTGAAGTAGAAAATCTGGAACAAAGTCTTATTTATTATGTTACTTTGGGTAAATCTTATCTAGTTCTCGAAAAAAGTGAATTATACTCCTCTTACCTCAATGCCTAAGTAGTTTTGAGGATTAAAATAAAATACCTCATGGGAACATGCTTTCTATTCCCGAAAGTGCAAATATGAGCTTTTACTGATTTTGTTAGAATTTTTAAACTTACAACCTCTTTTTATGTAAATTTAATTTTCATATTCTGAATTAATCAATATTTGTTGAACTAATTTTAATAACTTTTTTTGTTGTTACCTTAAAGAATAAATACATTATTATAACAATTATGGTAAAGATAATAATAAAACTAATTAATAACAGGGGCGCCTGGGTGGCTTAGTCGGTTAAACGTCCGACTTTCGCTTAGTATATGATCTCGTGGTTCGTGGGTTCGAGCCCCGCGTCGGGCTCTGTGCTGACTGCCAGCTCAGAGCCTGGAGCCTGTTTCAGTCTGTGACTCCCTCTCTCTCTGACCCTCCCCTGCTCACGCTGTGTGTGTCTCTCTCTCAGAAATAAAAATAAAACAAAAAAAAAACCCTAATTAATAATAATGATAAATGACATCCATAGAGGTTGTATTCCTATTTCAAGTGAAATATTGAAAACCTCTCCAAAAGTTTAGCCACAGAGCTCTGGAAAAGTGAATTCTTAGTTATATAGTTTATTAATCACTTAGTGTCGTGGATAAGACACTTGCTTTCTCTTTTGTTCAGATATAGAACAATGATAAAGGGTCATATGACAAAAAGCCATTCTTCGACTGAGCTGGAAAGATAAAACTACACTGGGGCAATCACAAATGAAACAAATCCCAGTTTAAACATTATATATAAATTTTATGTTGTCAAGTATAATTTTTAAAAAGTTAGAAACATGATTCTTACAAAAATACAATATGAAAATGTGGTAAAAATTTCATTCAATCCATTAGTGATTGAACCAGTAAGTAATTAAGTTTGAGTTACAAGGAATTTGAAGGCATGGGTATTTATAAGCAATTTAAAAGGTGAATGTTAAAATAAGTATGTTAGTTTAGCCATAAAAACTGGTTAACGATCTACAAAGCAATCAATTGTAGCCTTAGGCATGTCATTTCAACCAGACAGAAATCTACATTGTAATCTGCATGTTTTTCAAAGTCTTTAACAGGCTTATCCAAAGTTTAAAAAAATCTAGAAGTACTTGTTTTTGGTTTTGCTATTTTCTCTTTGATTAGTCTCTGGACACTATATATTTGTATGTTGCTGTGGACTGAATTGTTGCCCCCAAAATTTGTGTGTCAAAGCCCCAACCTTGAAAGTAATGGTAGTTGGAGAAGGGTCTATTAGGAAGGGGCCATTGTAATTAGGTTTAGAGAACCTGGGGGTGGGTTTTCATGATGCGATTAGTAGCTTTGTAAGAAGAATAAAAACAGAGAAATCTTTCTCCCTCTACTTTGTGAGGGCATAGCAAGAAGGTGGTCCAAGCCAGGAAGAGGGCTCTAGTCAGCAACCCAATTGGCTGACACTTTGATCTTGGAGTTCCTGGCCTCCAGAACTGTGAGAAATAGTTTCTTGTTTAAGACACCATCTACGGTTTTGTTATAGCAGTACAGGCAGAATAAGTAAATGTTATGTAGAATTCTAACATGCAGAATTGATGAAAGTAAAGTAGTCAACTGGATTTGTATAGGCTAAACCCGAACAACTTTAAGAGAGAAAACAGGCATAAGAATGGTAAGTGGCCTTCAAGCCGTATCATTGAAATGATTGACAAAGCCCTGGCTATTTAACCTAGAAAATATAGTCAAGGGATACATAATTAAGTGCTTTAGGTTTTTTGGTAAAATCACACACGGAAAGAGCGCTCAACAGTTTTATAAAGAGAAATTGAGACATAAAGAGAAGTTTTGTGAGTGAGTAATGAGTAGATATGGAATGATCCATTCATTCACTGAAGGCAAAAAGTCTCTAAGATTTAAGCTCGTTTTTTTCATACGATTTCACTCAGAATTTTACCCTAATGTAAGACGTTACATGCTTCTATGCTATACATATTCTCCAACAAACACATTTTGATACTATAATTTCCTCCATGTTAAAATTTTAGATTGAGGGGCGCCTGAGTGGCTCAGTCGGTTAAGTGTCTGACTTTGGCATTGGTCACGATCTCATGGTTTGTGGGTTCCAGGCCCACATTGGGCTCTGTGCTGACTGCCAGCTTGGAGCCTAGAGCCTGTTCTGGATTCTGTGTCTCCCTCTCTCTGACCCTCCCCTGCTCATGCTGTCTCTCTCTCTCTCTCTCTCTCTCTCTGTCTCTCTCTCTCAGAAATAAATAAAACATTAAAAATTTTTTTAAATTTTAGATTGAGTTAAAATTATAATAAAATTGTAATTATTATCAATATACTATTGGTATTCCTGTATACATAGCTAACTTAAATAAGCAATTATTATGAATTAAATTGTTAATTTAAATGCATTTTTAATTAGATTGATTTTCCTTCAGTTAGTTCATATATTATACTAGAATGATAAAGGTTGATATTATACTAGAATGAAAAAGATTTTATCATATTTGGTTTTAATGAATGTGAATCCTGAGAAGGCTTGTCTACATGATAAAAGTAGTTGGAATTAGAAGGAATCTGGTTACTGCAATGTAACTCAATTATTTTGGTCACCATGTCAATTATACGACAAAAATCACATAGCATTCTTTCATTAAATGTTATTTTTAATGATTTGTTAGCTGACAATTTGATGTTCTCCTTCAATTTTCTTGAAAGCAAAGAGTTGGAAACATCCTACTTTGCAAAGTGATTTGCTGCTCACTCTCTCACTACTTATGCCAATATTTCATGTTGTAATTTTTTTGACATCCTGAATGTAGATCTTTTAAGATTGTAGAACCCCCCTCACCTCTGCATCCTGTTAATATTAGGGAATGTATGAAAAATATATCTTCCTTTTAGAATGTGGGAGATGAAGATTTGTGAATGTGAAATCAGAAAAGACAAAATCAGATGTTTTCTCTGGAGAATTAGTTTTAGGGGAGTGTGAAGGCAGAAGTGGGTATTTCAAAATCAATGACTTTGACTTGGTGTGCCTAAGTGTCTCTTAGAAAATGATTACATGTACCCAGTGAAACACTTTCCCTGCATTGAAGATGGGGGGAGCTTGTTCACTGAAATATCCAAGGCATCTAAAACACTGTCACTGCTCGATTTCTGAAAATATTGTGCACCAGAAAAGTGAATAAAAGCAATAATGAATAGAAAAACCCTATGAGTTTGGTGTTATGATTAACCTTATACAAAGAGAAAAACTAAATCGAAGTTGAGAATTTATCATATTTATTACTTCAGATTGTCTGCTCTGAAGTGTTTTGCCATTGTTTTACAAAACATATTTGATTGATTATAAGTGCTGGTTCTCCTGGGATGACTTATGGGATGACTTATGTGTCCCAGAGGCTATTCACATCAATTCAACTTCCAACTGATTAGGATAATGAAGATTACTAAGGGAAATTTTAAATTATAAGACAGTGGTTATTCTTATATATACCGGTCTCGTTAGTATGAAGTTAGACAAAGTAACTTTGTGGAAAAGTACTTTATCCACATATATTTTACAGATGCACATACACTAGGATCACAAAAAACTATTTTCTGTTCTATCAAACATCATGAATATCCATATTATAGTTCACATGTATATGATCATTGATGATTTTGTAACTCCTAATATCTTTATATAATATGGCAATGTTATATAAATATATATTAGGAAGTTTTATATGAGCTATCCTCTCTAGTATGTTGTCTAATATTACTATTTACTTTTGTTTGTAAGATAAAATTATGAAAGGTGTCAAACAACCTTCTTAATATGAGGTTGCTTTGCAGTCATGTTAATTATGAATACAACTTCTTCAAGTTTCTCTCAAAAATACATGGGAAGAAATATATACTAAACCATGATACAACAGTTGACTTCTAGTCTTCATCTAGAATGACGTTTCCTCCTCTTAGGTATAGAACATGGAGTAAATGCAGATATAAATATGTATTTTTGCAGCAAAGTATATACATAGTTAAGATATATCATCAATTTTTTCATATTTTAATGCAACTTTTTTTTTACTGAAAGACAAACTAGTGGTTTATGCATATGCAATATCTCAGAAATTAGTGAAATGGAAGGTGAGGACGAAGATTAAATGCTTTTAATACTGATTTTTCATTTCTGGTTAATGCTAACATATGTGTACTCAACATGTTAATAAATTGTGACACTAGCTCTGAGTGGTTAAAATTATAGTAGGCATTCTAAAGAATAATACATTTCAGAAGAGGATAACAAAAAGATAATTTTCTTGATGTAGATTACAAAGTAAAGAAGAAATCTCTTAATCTATACTTTATCACTCTATTTATTAGACTGTGAACTTCTTAAGATCCAAAATGATGATTTTAGGAATTTTCTTTCACACATATTCTCAGAAGGTGGTTTTTGAATGGATATATAGTGAATACTGTTACTGATTTCTTTGTGTTATGTAATACTATGAAATATGAATTTCATCAACTATTTATTGACTTTGTTAATTTTTATTCAGTTTGATTTGGTACTCCTCACAAAGTAGATATGCATTCAGAAAAGAATGAAGATTTAGGTATTTCATTTGGGGGCTTATACCACCTCAGATATACCTGTAAATCATCAGATGCCAATAAGTTAAACATATAATAGAAACTTATCCAGATTTCAGGATAGTGAATGGCTTTCTCTCTGACCATACTTCTCTAATAGGTCCAAGAAGAGTTGTTCCTTTTCAGTTTCTCCAGTTTCTTTCTGAAAGAATGAAAATGACAATGTCCAACATCTTTACTCTTCTGAACTGAAACCAGAGCCTTTATGTAATATTGTAGGTAAGTAGCAACATCACCACCAACAAAACAAGTAATGATGATCTGATTGGGCATTATCATGAAAAAGGGGTGGTTCTATCATATAATTATAAGTTTTTCATTATAGCTAGTGAAACTATATTATAACTATAATAATAACTAGTATTATTTTCTTCTCTCTACTTTTCTATTGTTTCTGAAGTAGGCTCTACACTCAACATGGGGCTTGAACTCATCACCCCAAGAACAAGATTCGCATACTCTACTGACTGAGCCAGCCAGGCATCCCTCTTCTGTTTGTTCTTAGTTTTCTATGACAAACATGTAGGTAATTTGTAATAAATTTCACATAGAACATTAGGTATGTGCTTACTCAATTTCAAAATTATATAAAACTATAGTATAAAAATAAATATTTAAATGACCAATAAAGGAAGGAAAGCATAAACATTCAAAATATGGGTGCCAATTTAATCAATGGAACTGAAGTTCATGTTCGTTTCTAAACTTCCAAAGCAGCAAGAAATAAGAAATGGGGTAAACATGTTGAGCTATGTAACGTTCTTCAGAATGTTCTCAGAGAAATAAAAATTTCTTAGTTCTAAATTACATAAGACATTTCTCAGTTGGGAAAATATTTCATAAGAAAAATGGTGAAATGGATAATGTCCTAAAAATGTGACAATAAACTTTAAATCCTATTAATTCTTACAACATTATATCGAAGTCAAAAGCCAAGACGGTTTTGTAAGAGATAAACTAATTTGGGCCAAATAGACAGAATCCTCATTATTCATCTGATCCTGGAATAAGTAAGATCTATAAAATCAATAGAAGGAGAGACTGCATGTTGGATATTCATTCCAGGCTAACTCTCAGAAATCCCCTACTTCTGGTATTTGTAGTGTTGTGTATTTCCCTCCCACATGGTATCAGGCTTGGTCTGTGTGATCTATATAATATGGCAAAAGTGATGGCATGTGTTTTCTGAGACGAGGAGACAAAAGGCATGGTTACTTTTCCAAGCTGTCTTCCTCTTGGACCATTTGGTCCTGGGGAAACCTGTTGTTCTCTCATAAGGACACTTGAGCCTCCCCGTGGGAAGACCCATGTGGCAGACACCTGGAGATTCCTGCCAACAACCTCTGGCAGGGGGTCTTTAATTCAAAACAAGTTTTCAGTTGACTACAGATGCAGCCAACACCTAGATAACAACCTCGCTTCAGACAGAACCAACCAACTGAGCTATTGCTAAATTCCAGATCCACAAAAATCACTGTTGTTTTTAAACTGCTAAGTTTTGTTACCCAGCAATACATAAATAATTTATGTATCTTTTATCAAGTCTTGCCTGGATTTCTTCTGTCTCATATAGATTTGGGATAGTAATTGGAGAGAGGGCATGATTGGACTTCTAAAAATCTCATTTTTAGTATTGCTTTTACTCTTAAATATTGGTTGAATGTGGCATATTTTGTTTTCAGAATCAGTTTTTATTAGTGGTCTAGAAACTTTACTTAACTCCTGCTGGAGTTAAAGACCACCTAAATAACTGAAAAGGTGAGTTATAGTCATTAATTTAATAAATATTTATTTTATAAATATTTATTTATTTTGAGAGAGACAGAGGGAGCATGAGCGGGGAATGGGCAGAAAGAGAGGGAGGCAAAGAATCTCAAGCAGGCTCTGTGCTGTCAGCACAGAGCCCAGTGTGGGGCTTGAACTCATGAACCAGGAGATCATGACCTGAACCAAAACCTAGAGTCTTTGAGTCTGCTGCTTATCTGACTGAGCCACCCAGGGACTCCAATAAATATTTAAATTAGTCTGCTCTCTCCCAAGTATTGTGTCAGCATTGTCACACAGGCAAACAGACTTAAACTCTCCTTTCATGTAGAGTAATTCTACCCTTAGTCTCCATTGTGAGCAGATTCCCAGTTGAATAATCAGAGGCACTACCCCAAAAATGTGAAGAGTGAAATGTTTGGAAATTTTCAGTAGTCTTTAGAACACTGGGGAAGAAAATCAATACACCTTTCATGGATTATCTGGTTTTAAGCAACTTGGTTTCTTAGTGCACCTGCCAGGATTAATTATAAGCAAACTGTTCCTGTTCTAAAACTAAATGAATTGAGTTGCTGTATGAAGTAATTTGATATAAACCCACTGATTTCAGTGTACTACCTATCAAAACCAATGATTTTGGTTTAAGAATAATTGTCATTGGGCCCCCATTTTTGCTTGTAGCCTTTAGATAAAAATAAAAATGTAAAATGATGAGAAGGAAATGAGAATATTAGCTTGGAGAGAGATTTTTCATGAATAAAAGGCAGTGTATGTTTTTACTCTCAAAGCAGTTTATTCAATGAGATTGCATTGTGGTAGTTTCAGATAGCTCCTATTATTTTCGGGTAGAAAATAACACATAATTGGCACAAATAGGTCATTATTTTTTTCCAAAAATTCATGTCAATGTGGTTAAATATGGAAGCACACACTTTCAAAAATTAAACACTAAAATTTTTAGATACAATCACTCGTTCTATTAATGTTATCAGTCGATTAGACTCCCATATACTTTGGCCCCAGTACCACTGTTTTCTTCTCCACATCAAGCTCTAATGTCTGGAGCTGACTGAAAATTACTCATAATTACTCTGTCAAATCTGCCATACTTCACCCAGATAGATGATAGCTCCTGAGAAAAGGAAGATCACCAATGCAGAAAGAACTCAAAAGCACTTCAATAATTTGCCATTATTGGGGTGTATGATGTTTCAGATAAGCAAAATTGTTCTAATTATGGAAAATTGGCTTGTTTCCACTGAAAGGGCCACCGCAAATACATTTTTGGCAGGGAATAGGGCAAGGGTCAAAATGGAGGCCCCAAACTGATAAATAAAATATGTTCTATCCTTTATCCTGACAGTAAACTTCTATAAGAACAACACTGAAAAATGTGTATAATTTATATTTTTATATGATGTATGTGATTTATATAGGATTTGCACATATATAGTATACATATCATAATATGATATGTTGTATTGTATGTTACCTATTTGTATATTTATACATAAATGGTCATTTATATTTATTTATGAACTTATCTATTTATACATTTATATAAAAAATATACTTATATATGTATAGTTATACATTTACATAAAGAGTGAATGTATTTAGGCCTCGACTCAATAGTTTAGGGGTCACTCAGAAAACTGGGAATTAGCTTGCTTTGTCATATAATAGCTAAGTATTGGTGGACGCTGTCATTAAGAGCAAACTGTCTGGAAAAATGTTAGCAGGCATTTTCTGAAGGAAAGGTGAAGTGGTACACTAATTTGCAGTCTTACTATCCTGTGGAACAATACACTGAAATAAACAGTTGTCTTGTGTTGCCACAGATGATCATCGTTATCATTATAACACGTTTTAATTTAATCATATCAATTGCTATCACATGTATCATGATAATCGCCATCACATGAAGAAGTATCTAGATCTATATATTGTTTTTTAAATTCTTCTTTCCACATTTTTACTGCTGGATTTTTGTAGTAAAAACTGATTTTTTTTTTTATATTTTTATTTATTTCTAGGAGAGAGAGAGAGACAGCGTGAGCAGGGGACGATCAGAGAGAGAGGGAGACACAGACTCTGAAATAGGCTCCAGAATCTGAGCTGGCAGTCAGCACAGAGCCCGACGCGGGGCCCAAACCCACGAACCGCGAGATCATGACCTAAGCGAAAGTCGGACGCTTAACCGACTAAGCCGCCCAGGCGCCCCGTAAAAACTGATTTCTAAAATAAAACTACTGTAGAAAGAAATTTTGTAATTATTTGCACACGAACCTTTTTCTTCAAAGCCATGCAAATGTTTTATTTTCTTGTAGTGTTTTGTATAACAGGAATGTCACTTTTGTTGCATATTCCCTATGGAGATATTTTTCCTTTTAATTTAAAAGCATATGTATTTTAAGTTTCTTAGAGTTAAATGGCCAAACTTAGGATGGTTTGAATTTTTATAAGCTACTGCTAACTTGCAGTTTTTACTGAGTAGCTACAGAGAAAATTCAACATTAATATAATTTTTTGGTCAAAGATCACGATTAGGATCAACTCTTTATACACCTTCTATTTCCACTGCCACTCTTAACATTTCTGTGCATTTTATATCTTTTCCGAATTAAATCTATTGCTTTCACAGACTTTAGACAGGATTATCATAAAGCTTCTAAGAGTGATTACTATGTCAAATTTGATATGTTTCATCAAGTTGTCTCACTTTTTTAAAAAAGTCTATTTATTTATTTCGAGAGCAAAAGAGGGAGAGAGAGAGAATCTCAAGCAGGATCTGCACCATCAGTGCAGAGTCCGATGTGGGGCTCAAACTCACTAACTAGGATCTTATGACCTGAGCTGGAATCAAGAGTCGGATGCTTAAGTGACTGAGCCGCCCAGGAGATTCATATTGTCTTAGTCAGATACACAGATACAAAATTGAAAGAAAAATTATAAACAATCTGAATTGTTACAAAAAACAATTTATATTGTTACTCTTTGATATTTCTAACATGATTTTGACATACTCTCACTAATAATCTAAATAATTTGAAGAATAAAAATTAATTGCATTCAGTGTGTAATATTTAAATATGTATTCATCAGAAATAAAGTTAGTACAAAATTAAAAAGTAAAACATTTTTATACATTTCCAGGGGAAATTATTTTTCTATATTAATAGATATAAATAAATAAAATGCCTAATGTATTCAAATCCATTCAAATTATAATTCAATATTAAATTTTTAAATTAAATTTATTTAAATAAATATGAACATTATAATTCATTTAATTTTTAAAATTAAACTAAAATGTATAATCTGCATATAAAGAAAACTCTTAGTTAAATCTAACAATATAGGACACCTTGTGAATTACAGAAATGGTATCATGCTTCCTGTATGTTTTATCTGGTCTGATACACATTTCAAAGGAATATCAATATATCAATTACTTTGTAGAAAATGTTTCTTGGTTGAAATTCATCTAATGCCAGTGCTATGCTAATCCATAAGTACTGCTGCAATTACAAACTGGAAAAATAGGCAAGAAAATAAGCACAGAACCACTGAGAAACTATTCTTTCCTGTGCAAAAATCCACTGTGTGAACAACTACCTAAGAGACAAGATTTGATCATTAATTTTCTACATGCTACTCTTCACTGCCCTTCAGAGCATTTCCATGCCCTTCACTGGCAGTGGTACAGCCCTCAGTCCTTTCTTCAAATGCTTTTGGTCCTAGGATTTGTTGAAGAAAAAGAAACAAGCCACCTCTTGGGGTCTGAACAAGCTTTACCATGAGAATGAGTATCTAGGGCTGGGGTGAACAGTGTTGGTGTTGAGAGATAGATCTTAAGTGACAGAAAGTGACACTGGGTTCTATAAATGTTTTTGCAGTAACCCATGTGGGGACTTGTAAAATATGGACCCAGAGCAAGCATCCTCTTATTTGAATTTAAGTGTTCCATGGTTTTAAAACTGCATTTAGTTTTCAGTGATATTCATTTTATGGGTAAATATTTCAGAATATTTACTTTATAATTTCTGGTTAAGACATTTTGAATTCTTTGTGGATGGAGTCAGTCTATAAATAAATTAGATAAAATAAATACATATATTTTTTTCTTAGAATAAATACAATAAAATGAGATATATTAGGAGTAGAGATTCACTGTGCTGTAATCGAGAAAATGATTTTCTGAGTTAAATTCTGGTTCCATTATCTCAGAACAACTAGATGGGCTAAGTCTACCTTCAGTGGGTGTCATTGAGTCTCTTTCCTCCGCTTTCCTTCCCTCCTCCTCTTCCAACTGGCCTGGACTCCTTGGATTTGAGACCTCTTCTTTCTATCCCCCAGGGATCTTTTCTTCACCTTGGCTTCTGGTTCAAGTTTTTAGACAGTAGGTTTAACCTGATATTTTCTTCCAGGAACTTGGAATATAGGTGGGAATGATATAGGAAAACAACTTTTTGATCCAGCTCCAGAGTAAAACAAATCCTGGTTTTTCTGTTTCTGTGTTATGAGTAATAAAAATTCATTGTGTTAATATCCTTAAAGAGTCTTTAATTTTAATCTCTCTGTGACATCAAGTAATCTATCATTTGTATATTATTTCTATTTATATTAACTTGGCTGATTATGAGCCCAAGCTCCTGGAAAGTGATGGTTAAAGTGTCTCACTCCAGAAGGAAGTTAGGCCTGGAGAAGAAACTTTTATTCATGTGTGTGCATGTGTGTGTAAACTATTTGAATACAAATGTATATAATAATATATAGATAGTTTACATACACATGGTTTAGTGATACCCATCTAGCATAATCGTGTTGAGAACAGTAGAAACACTGCCTGTGAAACACCTGTCATAAAATAGTTACTTAACCAATTGTGGCTATGATTCCATATGAAGTTTAACTTTAAGTACAAGGATCAGGCTACAGAACATTAATTATTACATTGTTAGTATTTTTAAAGCTATGTGTTTACTTTTGACTTGCCCATGGGGGAGGGCACCCTCCCTCTGGAGAGGGGACAAAGGACCCAAAGCAGTCTCTGTGCTGACAGCAGAGAGCCCAATACAGAGCTCGAACTCAGGAACCTGAGATCATGACCCAAGCCTTAGCTGAAGTCAGACGCTTAACCAATTTAGGCACCCAAGTGCCCCTATTTATTAGTATTTTTAAGTCTAAGTTTTCCTTCACAAAAGAATATTTATGAAATTTGGGGTCTAATTTGATATGGTTTTCTGCCACAGCCACCCTCTATTTCCCTATTTTCTAGTTTCCAATTTATATCTTTTAATGTTTTGAGAACTATTAGGACTAACTTTCACCTGATAAGTCAACATCACTGACCAGAGCCATGAATGTTGACTAGAATAGATTCTATGGTCATATATAAGTAAAGATTGAGAGTGGCACAATGAATTCACATGTCTACAAAGGGCACCAATAGAACGAGTTTCAAGAAAATTGTGTATATCATCTTTGTAACCTATTTTATTTCATTTTTATTATTGTTTAATTTTTATTTTTGAGACAGAGACAGAACACGAGTGGGGGAGGGGCCAAGAGAGAGGGAGACACAGAATCCAAAGCAGATTCCAGACTCTGAGCTGTTAGCACAGAGCCCAGTGTGGGACTCAAACCCACAAACTGTGAGATCATGACCTAAGCCGAAGTCTATGCTTAAGCAACTGAGCCTCCAGGTGCCCCTGTAACCTATTTTAATGTTTATGAACTTTGCAGTAGTTATTTGGTGCTCTGTACCAATCGAGCTAGGCTTGGTTGTGGTGAGTAAAGATTTGCAAATTTTAGTGATTTTAAGTAAAGCATTGTTTATTGCTCTGATACATAGTCATTGTGAGTGAGAAGAATGGAGAAGGGTGTATCTCTGCTCATGTTCACCTAGGTACTCATTCTCCATTGCAGCAGTAGAAGAGTTGTGATTAATCATGTACTGTCTTCCAAAGACTTCCATCTAAAAATATCACTTTCTTTCATATTTCATTGGCTCAACTGGTAATGACTAACTTCAAGCAGCTGGAGAACCAACCATATGCCCAGAAAATGGAGAAGTGGACACATAGGTAAATGATCTCTTATATCCACATGTCATGGTGTAGTGACTTTTCAAACAAATAAATTTTTTTGTGGCTTTATCATATAGTTGAGATTACTAAAATTCTGTTATTTAGATTAGTGAAACATTTATTGTTAAGTGAAGTACAGTTATTAAAACAATTAAATCAAAGTGAAATTTCATATTGATTTCCCTTGGTTCAAACTTGTTTAAAAGCCAGAGAAACAAAATCACTAAACCTATATTCAGTATTTCAGCAATTCTAGGAAAAATAGTACAATCTTCCCTGAAAATTTCTTTTAGTTTATTAGCGTAAGTTTTTCTAATCACTACTTCCTCTCCACCATGTTTCAGCAACAGTAACCTATGTCTCGGTCAGCCTATTTCTTTATCCCTCAGATTAAAATTCAAACTGGCAGAAGAATAGTCAAACACATTTATGTCAGAAAAGGAAAAATAAAATACTACAGTTGAATAGCAGTAGAAAGAAGGAAATTTTATTCCTTGCATAGTTTTTGTTTGTTTGTTTGAGAGAGAAAGAGAGAGAACATAAGTCAACAGGGGAGGGGCAGAAGGCAAGGGAGACAGAATCTCAAGCTGGCTCCATCCCCACTGCAGAGCCAGCCAACAGCCAAAGGAGACTCGACTTCACAACGATGAGATCATGACTTGAGTGAAAGTCAAGAGTTGGCCCCTTAATTGACTGAGCCACTCAGGTACCCCTTATTCCTTACATAGTTTCATTTTTTTATTTTTATTTTTTAATGTTTATTTATTTTTGAGAGAGACAGAGAGAGAGAGAGTGTGAGTGGGGGAGGAACAGAGCGAGAAGGATTTACAGAATCTGAAGCAGGCTCCAAGCTCTGAGTTGTCAGCACAGAGCCCCTCACAAGACTCAAAATCACAAACCGTGAGATCATGACCTGAACCGAAGTCGGACGCTCAACCGACTAGGCCACCCAGGTGTCCCACCTTACATAGCTTTAAATAGTATCGTTTCTCCATGCAGACTTTAGGGAAATAGTTATATTAATTTACTGCTATATTTGTTTATAGAATTTTTAATGTTATATATTTTATAAATTTCCTCCTTAAGAACCAGCTAGAAAGGAGTTAAGGTATTAAATGTTTACATCATATGAATTTGGAGGTAGCATTTCTAGTATAAAAAGGTAGGCTAGAAAATTGAATATTCACTTCCTTATTTGTCTTTCTGCTGCTGAATTTCAGTGTGGCTTTGTGTGCGTGAATGACGCATGGGCACATGGAAAAATAGAACTGTGAGTGAATATGAATTTCTTTAATAATTTGATAAACTGCATGTTAACATAGTAAAAAATTGAATTGATTTGGACATTTGGTTTGTTGAACATGATCATCTACATAACATATTGAATGACAGCATTTATAATTAGATAATGATATATTTATAAACCGTTCCATGGGTGATTGGCAAATAAGATGACTACTATTGAAGATAACTACAACGATGTATTCAATTTATCATTCAGGATACTTGAATTGTCCAGATCCATTTAATTTGTGAATTAACAGTAATAACATCAGCAAAAATATTAACATGTTTTAACATGTTTCTGTGATAGGTGATTTTATTTTTTCCATGTCCTAAGAAAAGAACAAAAAGAACTATTTTGTTTATGGTGTTTATCCTTCCAGCAGAATATGAGAAGCCAGATACTCAGAGCATCAGGATACAGGATACAGGATATAGGATATGTAGGCTGAAATTCATAGTCGTTCAAACTAACACCACATGAATCAACCCATACAGACATCTTGTTAAATTATACGAAGTTCATTTTTGGCATTGACCATATCATCATATCATCAAAGGATAGAAATGATCACTGTTTTCATCTTTTTTAATAACACAGTGACATTTCCAATATATTTACTGTAGACAAAAATTAATGACTTATGTGCAGAGTCATTATATCACCTTATTTAAATTTCACTGTAATTATCCCTGTAAAGTCATTGTTATTAGACCTAATTTTAATGATGAATCACAAAGTACTCAGAGACCTTATGTGACTTTCCTCCCAGGTGGTCATCACAGGATTTAGGAAACAATGTTGGACTCTAACACATGTTCTTTTTCCATCCTAGTACACTGAAAATCTGGTAGATAGAACAAAGACCAACAACTTAAAAGTCTAAGAAGAATTTCTTTTTCTGTTACTCTGAATGAAAGGAATATATTTTTCATCATATGGTCTTGAATATATTTCTCTTTATCATGAATATTGGGAAATACTATCTTTCATAAATATCTACAATAGTGTCTCCCATCCAACATGCTCTTTTCCATTGTGATGGTGACACTTCTTCCTTTGAGAGATGGAGACTAGGTTTCCCCACGTTGAGTTAAGGAAGGGTTGTGACTCTGGCAGAAATGATGCTATGTTGCTTCCTCATCTAAGTCCAAAAAGACAATTCACGGTTTTCATGGGACTCTTACTCTTGAAACCTGGCCAGTGTTCTTTCAGAAAACTGAAGCACTCCGAGGAGAGTAACCAGGGCCCGCAACGGCATCTGAAAGCCCAGCACCAGCTTTCCAGCCATGTGAGTGAGCCATCTCGGATGGACACCCTCTAGCCCTTGTGGCAGCTGACACCACATAGTACAGACATCATTGTCCCTGTTGAGCTCTGCCCAAACTGAGTATTTGTGATCACAGTAAATTATTGTTGTTGTTTCAGGCACTAAGCATTGGGGTGGTTTGTTATACAGCAACAGATAACTCAAACAGTAATCTAAGATACAATTTTCTCCAAGGAAAGTTTCAAATTCTATATGTTTAAGGTCAAACAACACAATGATTTAATAGATACTTATACGTGTTTTTATTTGCTCACACTCATAACTACTCATCTAGGATGTGACTGTTTTTTGTCTAAACTACTGTAAAATAAACTATATGCTAACAATGGATAATTACCTCACTAACTCATTAAAAGCTTTTTTCTCATTGAGAGAGAATGCATTTTAAAAGACAGCATTCTCATCAAAGAAATATTTTTAAGCCTCTGATTTGGCAGGAAAAATCAAAGCTTAAAAGCATTGGTTGTATTCGTGAAGTGCTTTTCTTATTAATTGTTGGAGAATGCCAAAGTCCCTGGTGGAACACATGGGAAAACAAGCTGATTAAGAGGGTTAGTATTATTTTTAAATTACTTAATTGCCATTTAATGAAATAGGGAGCTCTGACTTCCACGCTACTTAATAAAATGGTTCTGCAAGGAATGAATTGCTGGTTGCACTGACCTTGCAGAGCAAGCTGGGTTTAAAGAAGCCACATAATACATTTCTACAATGATGGTGTGGGGACTGAAAGCCATATTACTGGAAATGTGCATGGTAGCATTTATACCTCTTTTATAATTGCTGAAATAATGGCTAACATACATTAAGAAATGTCTGGGTATTCCACTGGGTGCCCTGATTGCAGTCAAACCACATATATGAATACCTCTTAATTGCCAAAGTAATTTCTAAGGAACTAAAAACACAGTTCATTTGCTTTTCCTCCCTGCCCTTGGGAATCTGCAATTTTGCTTCATTACAGCCACTCAACCTTTAGCCCTCATTCACTTCAAAATGGTTTGCAGTGTTTTATATATAATAAAACAGTACCCATATGTAGACATGCACAAATCTGTTATTTTTGTTAGCACACTGTGTCCAAGTTTGGAATTAACTACGGTTGAAGCCAGAATTTAGCCATATCAATACATATTTATTATATGTACCTATTTTCTTTTTTTTCTTTTTTTTTTAATGTTTTATTTATTTCTAGCAGAGAAAGAGAGAGAGAGACAGCATGAGCAGGGGAGGGTCAGAGAGAGAGGGAGACACAGACTCTGAAACAGGCTCCAGGCTCTGAGCTGGCAGTCAGCACAGAGTCCAACGCGGGGCTTGAACCCACGAACTGCGAGATCATGACCTAAGCGAAAGTCGGACGCTTAACCGACTAAGCCACCCAGGTGCCCCGGTACCTATTTTAAATATATATTATATATATATATTTAAATATATAATATATATATCCTGTCCCACTTAGTGAATATATCTTTTTTTAGTAGACCTGCAAGAGCAAATGTATATTTGAAAAGGAAAACTGGGCTACCTTTTGTTTTATTCACTGCATTATCTAATCAAACTAACTAGCTTGTTAAAGACAGAATTTCAGGAGCTCACATTGTGTATCAGATTTCCAATCACTACTATAAAACACTGATTCCCATGGTAAATTTACCATGAGGTTAAAAATTAAATCTATGTATCTATATTCATAGATATATAAATACATATCTTATCATTTATATGTATCTCATGTATATCTAATGTATAATATAAATCTATATATCTTCTGCTTGTGATCAGATTTTTGAAATATTTTTCTTCATGTTTATCTTATATTTTTTCTTTCTTTCTTTCTTTCTTTCTTTCTTTCTTTCTTTCTTTCTTTCTTTCTTTCTTTC